>NW_026057580.1:70832023-71114331 GCF_023721935.1 Panthera uncia | reverse complement strand
TTTTTTTTTAATGTTTATTTGTTTATTTTTGAGAGAGAGCACATGTTGGGCACGCGCACACACGCACAGTGGGGGAGGGGCAGAGCACAAAGGAGACAGAGAATCCCAAACAGGTTCTACACTGTCAGCTCAGAGCCCCACACCTGCTCAAACCCACAAACCGTGAGATCATGACCTGGTTTCGGGTCAGATGCTTCAACTGATTGAGCCACCCAGGTGCCCCACCTGGGCCCCTTTTACTCTTACCTAGGAATATGTCTTATTGTCTGAAACACCATAATATTTCTTTTTTCTAATTTACATGTATGTGTTAAATACACATTTAACCTAGATCTTGTATCTTTCTCCCCGTATCTATTATTAGAGCAACGACTTCTTTCCACGGCACTTCTCGTTTGAAAATGTTAAATAGCAAAAGTGCTAAGAGTGGTGCTATATAGAAAATACTAACAAAGATGTCTCCAGGACCTTCAAATTGATCATTTTTCTCTAAGTGATGTGAAAACTATTTTAAACTGCAAATTAGTAGACCAAGGGCACAATATGATAATCAATGAATTCTATAAATTTCAGGACCCTTGTATCCATCATAGGTACTGAACTTGAAAATAACCAAAATTTTACTTTTCCACGTTTTGTTTTTTAAGATAATCAAAGCTATTAAACCATCCCCATCCAGAGAGAAGGACGATTTTGCAGATTAGGCATTGTTTGTGTTGCTATTATTTAGAGAGGTGGTGGGAAGTTCCTTGCCCAATTCCTGCTTCCTCAGGGTCCCAAGTAGTTATTGTTTCCTCTGGACACAAATATTCTGAAGGTCTGCTCTGTTGCCTTGTGTGTGCCTCAGAGGAAGGGAGGGGACCCTCTTTCACTCCCTGATTGTACAAACGACTGATGGCAGAACATGTGGAAGAAAGCCATGTGCCAGACAGCCTGCTTACCTACATGAGGAAGCTCTTTCCAACTGCTGGACTTTGCTGTCTCTCCACACTGTAAATACATCTCAAATTCTTGCAAAACGTAACCCCAATTGTTTAAAAACCTGCAACCAATTATTTTTTTTCCCAAATCTAAGCTTGTTCTCTAAAGAGTATAGATTTTTTTTTTAATCATAAAATAAACTGATCATGTAAAACGCTTGGTAGGAAGCAACAAATGGCAGAGAACATTTCTTTTTTTCTTAAAAACTATATTATAGTTGACATTTATAATTTTTAAATCATCTAAGAATAAATCAAAAGGGATTGTTTTCTGATGGGATCCCACCACATTTATTATTTTCAGAGCAATTTGTAACCTGGTGTATAGGTAAAGTGTTTCTTTTTATAACAGTTATCTGAAGGACTAGAAGCAGTGCCTGATTTTTGTCTTTCTTTCGATATAGTAAGCTTTTATTGAACTCTTACTATGTGCTAGGCACTATTCTGAGTGCTAAGAATGAATATTTAGGAAACCCCGGCCTCTCAAAGCTTTCTGATACAAGAGACAAACACTTACACACTAGTAATATAGGTATAAAATAAGAAATAATCAATCAGTGGAATAAATGCAAGGACACATAAGGCACAGAGCAGCCCAGAGGAGAAAGAGGTGAAAATTGACAGTCAAGGAAGGCTTCCTAAGGTTGACGTGTCTGAGTAGGTTTTCGATAGTTCAGTAATGACTTACCCAACAGAGAAAAGCTGATGAGGCAGAGGGACCAAGCAGAGAGATGGTTTTATGGGTTGAATAGTGTCCCTGATATCTCAGAATATAGCCTTATTTAGATCTTTTCCAAGATTAGGTTTTTACCAAGTTAGAATGAGGTTATCAGGGTATAGTCTAATATAATACAGCTGGTGTCCTTATAAAAAGGGGAAATTTGGAGACAGAATGGCCCACAAAGGAGAATACCATGTGAACATCAAGGAGAGATCAGAGTGATTCATTAAAATTCTCCCTCACAACCCTCAGAAGGAGCCAACCCCAGCAACTCCTTGACCCTGGACTTTCTAATCTCTAGGACAATGAGGATATATGTTTCCGTTGTTTAAACCACCCAGTGTGTGTACCTTGCTATGGTGGCTCTAGCTGACTCATACAGACTGGTGAAGTGTTGGTGGTAGGGAGGAAAAACGAGTTAGTTGTTTGAGGCACTACCAGTAGTTCTGAATGGTAGGCTCATAAAAGCTACCTAGCTTTTTTTTTTTTTTTTTTTTTTTTTTTAATGAGCCTCTGGCTGAATATCTAGACGTGAGGTTCTGACAGTTAATAGCAGTGGTTTCCAGTGGGCTATATCTAGGAGTTGGACTTCATCAAACAGAAAATGGGGAATCATTCAGGAATCTTAATTAATAGAATGAGATCCCCATATGTCACCATATTTTGTTTAAAAAAAAAAAGACCCATCTGGCAGTGGTGTGAATGCTATTTGGGGAAAAAAGAGTAGTGGGAGATATTGTAGGTCTCCTTGGCCACACTGACCAGACTGTAGTGATGCTTGGGTATTTTAAAGGTGTCTTCAGGACAAATTGCTGATGGTACCAAAGAGACTATCTTGCAGAGACCCAAACATCAAACCAAACCAGTGGGAAGTTCATTCACATTTGTATTCGCCACATTAACTAAAATCTAAAAACAAGGTTGCCTGAGTCTTAGAAAAGATCAGAATTTCTTTCCTCCAAATTGCAGTGGAAAATACTTACTGGATAGGGATTTTACTTAACTTGTGAGGAATAGACTCCATGTAATAAGGTGCATTTTGCTAATCGCAGGCTCTCACATACTAATGGGACAAGCTCCCAAAGGGCTGGGGCTAACTATTGTCTTTTTTTGGCTCCTTATTAAGTAGCCTGCAGTGTAGATAATCATTTTCACTGAGTCTGACACGCAGCTTAGTTGAACCAGCCTGGAGAAAATCTTAGGTTGAAAGCCAAAGTCTTAGAAGTGAAAATTACCAAGCTGAGAGTACTTTGAGCCAGTTGGTCTATTCAGTATCATCTTAGTGTTTGACAATATTATAAAGGAGCATGACTGAAAATAAAAACAACTCTAAAAATACATTTATGTGTGCTTGGCAAATTATTACTTGTAGTATGACTGTTTAAATACCTCTTTGTGTTTCATTATTATTATTACTATTATTTTGGCATCGGCTTAGTACATATGACAGTATATTGACGTTTTCATCAGCAGGGTCACTGAACATCTGTGCAGAGCCTTACGCGTTGGCGATCACAAAATTTCTGGTCCTATAATCATTTATTATTTATATAAATGCATTTATTTCTCTAGTTTTTAAAGTCTATTTATTTATTTTGAGAGAGAGAGAGAGAGAGAGCACACGGGGGAGGGTAGAGAGCCAAAATCAAGGGTCAGACCCTTAACCAACTGAGCCACCTAGGGGCCCCTATATAAATATATTTATATATTTATAATTCTTATATGTTTATTTAATCATGCCCTACATATTTCTCAGAAGACAACTCCCCTCTTAGCCTGCCGATGGCTTCTCTGGCAACAGAAATAAGATCAGATTATCACGTAAATTATGGAGATGGGAAGATTTCCGAGGAGTTTACTATAAAAAAAAGTATATAATACAAAAGTTAAATCCGTGTAATAATAACCAAGCTAAATTGTCCCTTGTGTGTAAAATAGTATTTCTCCAAAGTATTTTAAGAAGTGAAATAGCTGTCAGAAAGACAACCATGGATGTAAGCTAATAATAACAATTTCCAGCATTTACTGAGTCCTTATCATGTACCAGCGATTTTACCACATATTTTATTTGTCTTATTTTAACTCTCATAACAGTATATGAGATTGCTATTATCCTTATTTCATGTGGGGAAATAGTCTAGAAAGATTTAGCAAATTACGTAACAACTTTAGTAAATGGTGAAGCTGATTTTTCATGAGAAGAAACAATCATGAGGCAAAAATCATGTTGGTAGTTCAACACCTCTCCATTTGTGATGGAGGTTTCTTTTTCCCTCAACTTCAGTCATACTGAAACTTACACTTCTAGTTTTTGGTCTCCCTTTATCCAGATGGCACCTTTGGCAGGATGCAACTTATTATATGCAAATATTAAAAAATATCGCAAATACTAAATGTCAGATATGGAGCACAAATACTAAACTTCACAATAAAAGACTAGAAATCTATTTTCACTCTTTAGACTTTCCATGACCTTGAAAGATGTCTGCCAGTTGGCAGCGGCAGCTTCACAGAATCAAGCTGTTGACCTCAGCTGTGCCTTTCCAAGAACTCAAAGGGTAACAGAGCTCTTAAATGGGAGTGGGACTGCTCCATGTAAACATTTTGTTTTTAATTCCCTCACACCTGCTACTGGACCCAGGGAGGAGGTTTGCAAACACAGAGAGATACAGTGAGAGTACGCTTAGGTCAGGGCTACAAAAACAGGCACTGTTTGTTTGTTTTGCAATAACAAAAAATGGCCACTTCCTCTCTGAAGAGCAGTGATAAGCCCTCCTGAGGTGTGTTTGGCTCTTAATGAAATTAATCTGTGTCTTAAGTCGCAAAAAGAGCCTACACCCTTCATAGTTAACGTAAGCGTTCACACTCCATTTCCTCGGTATCACCCCTTCTTTTACTCCAACCTTCGTCTTCCAGCCGCAGCAAGCCAAGGAGAGTCAAGGCGTAACACCGCACACACCTCCCTCACACCTCCCTGTGACACTAGCATTTGCAGAGATTGGCATTTCAGCTTGCAAACGGATTGTCTGAAATGAGACAGAGACATATAAGATAATGTGCAATTCTTCCTCTCCCTCATGCTGTTAGTGTAAGAATACACTCGAGTCTATTGATCGGAGGAAAAGCCATTTCAATCCTATTGAAATACTCCGTGCAAATACTTGTGAATTGCAACTAATGTAAGTGCAGCAAATTTGCTCGCTTTGTATTGGAAGAGTGATCGTTCAGCTTTATGACATGTATAAATAAATAAAGTAGCACAAATCTGCTAATTCTCGGAAGGAAAAGAGCTCTTCTAAGGTGTAGATTTGAATATGAGGTATAATTATTTATGAGGCAAATCATTTGCTTATTATATCTGCCTTCCTAAAAGACAATTTATGAGGTGGTAAGTTAGGCCTTCAGGGCGATGTTTAACCATCCCGAGAAGGAAGAGCCAAAAACTCTCAGAGCCACCATAATACAATAGGGGAAAGAGACTGACTTCCTAACCGAAATTTTGTGATTTAAACTGTTTTGTGGGCTTATGTTTGACTTATCACTTACCAATGTTATGGGTGGGAGAGTCTGCATTGTATGAACGGAGCTCTCGTGTTCTTGGGTTCCCCAGGAAAGATTTATGTGAGGATCTGCACTCCAATAAAGATAGCCAGAAGGGCAAGTGGCAGACACAAAGCAGTTTGTGAGGGACAGTGCACTCTAAAGGTAGGAGAGTGGGCAGGCCCACAGGTGACAACTGCCCTTGAGGCTACGGGGGTTTTTTGTTTGTACTTGAGGGGGGGGTGTCTTCAGTCATGGAGGTGATGGGCTCTCATGGAGGCTACTTGCAGCCATCTGCGGGACTCCGCCAGCAGGTCGGGAGGGGAAGTTTTTAACCCCTTCCACAAGAGGGTACCCACAAGGTTTGTACTGGAACTGTCATGGCATACTTCACCATGAAGCGGGTGGCTAAAACCATAATGCAAATGCATTGTAATGAGTCTTAGGGTTACCCTGTGGCATAGGTAGAAAAGGAGAGGGCATGTTCTACACCTGTGGCCCTTGGTCTTTTAGCCCGGGGGTCATGGAAGCCCTAAGGCCAGGATGTTGTACCCTGAGGCTCCTAATGTGTAACCTGTTTATCACCATCCTTGCTTCCAGTTCAGGTCTGACTAACTGCCTACCCTATCACTAAGAGATCACAAATACTAAAGGGGCAGTTCTGTCATTGACTCTAACATCATTTCAGAGAAGAAAAAATCCAGTGTAGAACTATTTTAAGTCATTCTTGTCACCTTTTCCCCCAAAAACTTGAGTCATTTTTTCTTTTTTAAAAAAATTTTTTTTAACGTTTATTTATTTTTGAGACAGAGAGAGACAGAGCATGAATGGGGGAGGGTCAGAGAGAGAGGGAGACACAGAATCTGAAACAGGCTCCAGGCTCTGAGTTGTCAGCACAGAGCCCGACGCGGGGCTCGAACTCACGGACTGCGAGATCATGACCTGAGCCGAAGTCGGACACCCAACCGACTGAGCCACCTAGGCGCCCCGAGTCATTTTTTCTTAAGACAATTATCATTCATGGAGTTAACATCGACAGTATCAGATTTTGTCTAACATGTATAGAGAATGCATAGTTTTCTATTTAAAAAGTGTACAATATCTTGTGCATAATTTTTAATACAGATTACATGTTGAATGATAGTATTTTGGATATACTGGGTTAAATAAAATTTATTTTTTTTATTGTACCATTATGTGTTTGTACATGTTTTTATTAGAAGTTCTTTTCTTATTACAAAATGATCATTGGTGTCAAAATTTTACATACTGTAGACTGGAAAAAAGAATATTAAAGTCATCCTCAGTACGAATATGTCAAGATTATTAATAATGCTATGTAATGTCCTTGTGGACATGTATCTAGGCAATATAGAGATTACTAAAAACTAGGATGGCATTATATACCTTTTTTAAAATTCAAATCCAAGTTAGTTAACATACAGTGTAATAATTATTTCAGGAATAGAACTTAATGATTCATCACTTACATATAACACCCAGTACTCATCCCAACGAATGTCCTGCTTAATGATCCTGGCTCATTTAGCCCATCCCCCCACCCAGTTTGTTCTCTGTGTCTAAGAGTCCCTTATGGTTTGTCTCCCTCTCTGTTGTTATACTATTTTTGCTTCCCTCCCCTTATGTTGATCTGTTTTGTTTCCTGAATTCCACAGGTGAGAGAAATCACATATTTGTCTTTCTCTGACTGACTTATTTCACTTAGCATAATACAATCTAGTTCCGTCACATTGGTGCAAATGGCAAGATTTAATTTTTTTTTTTTGATCACCGAGTAATAATATTCCATCGTATATCCACACCACATCTTCTTTATCCATTCATCAGTCAATGGACATTTGGACTCTTTCCATACTTTGGCTATCGTCGATAGTGCTGCTATAAACATTGGGTTAAATAAATTTTATTAAAATTACTTTCATCTGTTTAATGCTGCTTAAAAAAATCCTTTTAGCATTTATTTATTTTTGAGAGACAGAGAGACAGAACATGATTAGGAGAGGGACAGAGAGAGAGGAAGACACAGAATCTGAAGCAGGTTCCAGGCTCTGAACTGTCAGCAGAGAGCCCAACGTGAGGCTTGAGCTCAAGAACTGTAAGCTCATGACCTGGGCTGAAGTTGAACACAACCAACTAAGCCACCCAGCTGCCCCATTTTTTTTTAATTAATTTTTTTTTTAGCAAATGTTACTTTTTAAAGATATGGCTGCTAAAAATTTTGTTATGTATGTAACTCACATCCTATTTACATTACCAGAAGTGCTGCTTTAGATACTTCATCTTATTTTTCATATCACTTGACTGGCTCTAAGAATGTATTTTATAAAACGGGGTTTTAAAATTTTCTTTTCCCCAAAATACAACTTTATCTTCTTGTTATGTTTATTTTGAGAGAGAGAGAGAGAGAGAGGGAGAGAGAGGGACTGAGAGAGAGAAAGCATGAGCAGAGGAGGGGCAGAGAGAGGGAAAGAGAGAATCCCAAGCAGGTTCCACAGTGTCAGAGCAGAGCCTGACTCAGGGCTTCATCCCATGAACTGTGGGCTCATGAACTGAGCCAAAATCAAGAGTCATATGCTTAACCAACTGAGCCACCCGGACGCCCCCGAAAATGCAACTTTAAATTCATGGTTAGATTTTTGATGTCACTTTTATTTCTCTTTAGAGTGTCCAGCAGTTATTCAAGGTCAAAATGTTAAATAGAATATTTTTATGTGTTTAATATTTCATTATTACGTGTGTGTGTGTGTGTGTGTGTGTCCAGCAGAACTAATGATTATTCTCTGTATTGCCATATTAACGTTTTACTCAAAGATACTATCTTACCTTAGGACGCCTGGGTGGCTCAGTTGGTTAAGTGTCTGTCTCTGGATTTTGGCTCAGGTCATAATCTCACAGTTTATGAATTGGAGCCCTGAATCGTGCTCTGCACTAGCAGAGTGGAGCCCGCTTGGGATTCTCTTTCCCTCTGTGTCTGCCCCTCCCCCACTTGCTCTTTTTCTCAAAATAAATGACTAAACATTTTAAAAAACTATTAAATACTATCTCACCTAATGGCTGCCAACCTAGCTCCTTCCCACCTGGCACCACTTGTGTTTTAAGATTGTTAGATATTCTTTTAACCCTAGCCATTTGTATTTTTAAAACAGTTTTTTTAAATATTAACTCTATAAAGAATATTAAAATAGTTTTTTGAATATTAGCTCTACAGTTTGTCTTGGAAAGGACATAAACAGTCAGTCATGTCTGTTAATCAACAATATCCACTACGTGCTTTCTTTAGGTGTGGCTCTCAGTTAATGCTTTTGAGTAAGTAGAATGAAAATCTTGGCTCCTACGCTCAAGAAACGAATAGTTTTTTAGCTAAAGACACGACACAGTTTGCACAAAACTGTGCAATGGCAGCCACTGTCTGAAGTTACATAACTATTGTCCACATTAGGTGGGCATAGAATGTGCAGTGTGCTACTTTAATTACCTGTCTGGCTCATACAGGTACTTGCCTTTTCAATTTCTGATCTAGGTAATTATTTATGTCCTTTCCAACTCCTAGTTTTAATTATGAGAGTCTTGACCTAGTTATTTAGAATCCTTCCTCAAAGGACTGTATTGTCAAAGTAGTGTCAGGACTATTACCCTACATAATCTCGATTGAAAAGGCATAAGCTTACACACACTGCTTTCTTTCGCTAGTGGTAAGAAAGGTATCGGGTGGCAATGCAAAAAGTAAGCATTATGGAAAATCATTTATTATGTTGATAAACTTTTCATGAGAATAAAATTAATTTAGTATTTGAGAGATCTAGTTTCTGCTGTTAAGTGTGAAATGCTTTTTTGGGTGAATAAATGCTAGTATGGAATTATTAAAACTGCTACTCATGTTATTGATGGCATCTAACAAATGGAGAAGAGATAAATCTGTGTAGTGGAAGATTGTGATGGTGTTGTTTACTAGCCCACTCAGAACTGAGAGTTCTAAAATGTCATGATGGAGAACTAAATCGCCATTTTTTCTTATGTTCCTAGATATTAAAAAATGTGTTCCTCACACAAAATATCCTACTAAGAACTAAAATAAGCCAATATTGCTTTTATTGGACATCCCGAGGAAAGCAATATATTAACGATTTGATGGAATTCTATCCTGAAAATTAAAAAAAAATGATAGTAGGGAAAAGGACCATAGTAATATGTAGCAATGAATGTATTATTATCAGAAATTTGAAAAATCTTAATTATATGAACTGAATAATAATAAAACTTATTGGATCTACATTATATCCCTTCAAAAAATGGTAAATTATGTTTTCCACGTTGTAGACAGAATATTCTAAACAATTCAATGTACAATTAAAAAGGACTTTTTAGAATTTTCTATCATTAAACAATAGGGATTGTACCGATAATTCAAAGCCAGGTCCAAAAATATTATTCATATTGAAAATGATATTCTAGGCAGATGAGAACAGTGGTTTGAGGGAGTGAGAATGACCACTCCAGAGATGAATAAACTGAACTCTAGTTTGTATTTTCTATGTATTACTTTGCTAATTCCTCATCAGTGAAGGAGTGACAAATTAAAAACTGATTTTTATGAATTCTCTCTATATACCGAATAGCTTACTAAATTGTGCAAGGGATTCAGTGAAATACAAGTCATAGTCACTGCTTTCAAGAAGTATACACTATGTCCTGGGATTCAAATTGTAAGCACATAACAGACAGTACTTGATAATGCGTTACTTAGTCCTGTAAGGCATTAGAAAAGTGTGGTGAAAATTCGGACACTAGAATAGCCTGGGAAAATGTCATGGATGAGGTAAGACTTGAGGATGAGGATAAAGCTGAATCATAGTGCTTGCATATATTAGAAGTGATACGAACCCCAGGAAATTTTAGGCAAAAATTCCTTTTTACTCACCATTTTAACATTTTATGTTTCTTTCTAAGGGGATGGGAAATCATGCATTCAAATTCTAAATCTACTTTTATATCTCTGCAAATGAAATAAAACTATACTCTATTTTCCCTACAATTCCTTGTAATATAGAATATCATGAAATCAACCTAGTTCCAACTCAGTTCTTTCATAAGTGAAAAACTGAGGCCCAAGGAGATGAAGTAATTTGACCATGATTTACTCAGTTGCTTCTAGATGTCTAAAGAAAATAAGTGGATAGCTAGCTACTATCGTGACTGGATTGTACAGTTGGCAGATTAAGTGCGTTTATAGGACACTGTCAGGTAGGACTCAAATGTTTTTGGGGAGCATGACAAAGACTTTTATATTGACAGTGAAAATACTATCAAAAGAAAAATCCAAATTTTGTTGGATGTTCTTATTCTTATTTAATGGCTCAGTATTGTCTTTTATTTTAAATTTATATAGATGAATGTTAATGAGTGGGCATCATGATTTTTTAGAGTGTAGAACTTCTTTTTTTATTTAATTAATAAAATTTTAATGTTTACTTATTTTTGAGACAGAGAGAGACAGAGCGTTAATGGGGGTTGGGGGGGGTGGTCAGAGAGAGAGGGAGATACAGAATCCGAAGCAGGCTCCAGGCTCCGAGCTGTCAGCACAGAGCCCGACATGGGGCTCGAACTCATAAACCGTGAGATCATGACCTGAGCCGAAGTCGGCAGCTCAACCAACTGAGCCACCCAGGTGCCCCTAGAGTGTAGAACTTCTTAAAATCGTAATATAATGTTTGTATTTTATACTACTTTGATCTTTACTGTAAAAGCCATCTTTACATTTTTACTAGAGTCTCACATGATCTTTATATAATTTATAATTCATGTAAAAGTCTGCATGCTGCTATTTGACCTAGCTTCTCTGGATCTTTCCCAAGTGTGTGTACTCTTTCTGTGATAGACACCTGGACCTTTAGAGCAGCACTTCATTCCTTTGCACAAAGCATGAGTGGGGACAGAATCAGGCATACAGATGGAAGGGTTTCAGGCAAGATGAGTGGAAGCCCCTCTTCTGGATTTTGCCCTTCCTATAACATCCTAAAAGGAGCAGAACTTTTTGGTGACCCATGGAAAAAGGTCACACACAGATAGGAAGGAGGCAGCTCTCCCTATCAATAGCACTCACACTTGCCATGTCAGAATGTACTTTTATTGATTGCGCTCTCCAAGATCAAAGGGATCATGGATCTAATTTTTGCGAAAGACCATATAGTCAAAAGTTGCATTTAATGGGAACACTGTTATGTAAGAATTGCCATACCAGTGAAAAGAGATGAGATTTCTTTATCCATACCTTTTAATGCTACATTGCTGTCAGTTAAAGGGATGAGTTTTTATTGTTGTTGTTCTTCAGATTTATTGAATAAATTAATTGAGCCATAAATTGAAAATCATTTATTTTCTGTCTTAGGTTTGATAGCATTTTTTCCTTCCTTCCTTCCTTCCTTCCTTCCTTCCTTCCTTCCTTCTTTCTTTCCTTCCTTCTCTCCTTCCTTCCTTCCTTCCTTCCTTCTCTCCTTCCTTCCTTCCTTCCTTCCTTCCTTCCTTCTCTCCTTCCTTCCTTCCTTCCTTCCTTTATTTATTTTTATTTTTTATTTATGTATTGTTTCAAGTTTTTACTTAAATTAAATATATAGGGGCGCCTGCGTGGCTCAGTCGGTTAAGCATCCGACTTCAGCTCAGGTCGTGATCTCACACTTTGTGAATTCAAGTCCCACATAGGATTCTGTGCTGATAGAGCCTGGAACCTGCTTCAGATTCTGTGTCTCTCTCTCTGTCCCTCCTCTGCTTGTGCTCGCTCTCTCAAAAATAAATAAACATTAAAAAAAATTAAATATATATATACCACACTTTCTTTATCCATTCATCAGTCAGTGGATTTGAGATCTTGCCATAATATGGTTATTGTTGATGATGCTTCTGTAAACATCAGGGTGCGTGTATCCCTTCAAATAAGTGTTTTGTATCCTTTGTGTAAATTCCTAGTAGTGCAATTGCTGCATCATAGGGTAGTTCTATTTAAAAATTTTTGGGGAACCTCCATACTGTTTCTCCAGAGAGGCTGTACCAGTTTTTATTCCCACCAACACTGTAAGAGTGTTCCCTAAAGGGATCACTTTTATTTGTACCTTTGATTCATACAAAAGGTTAGTAGCACATTTGGCCAGCAGAATGAGAAATAACATTGGACTTTTGAAATCTGTGCCCTTGGCATTATTTGGAAAGGTTCTTGTAATATTAAAAACAAAATAAAATCAAGCTTGAATTTTAACCATTAGTATGGCAATTATGCCGATGTGTTTATTTAACTAAAGCAAATCCATTATGCAATGAAAGTTTGCATTTTAATAACGTGTGGTAAAGTAAGTTTTCTCTCTAGCTGCTTGAATTGGTTCCATCTGATACTGAGTTGGGTAACCTATTTGGTAATGATTTCTGCTAATCACAGTGTTTAGCCTCTAGTACATACTAAGTGGATGTGAACTGATGAAGATGATATAATTTTGACAGTGTTGAGGAGACTGAGGAGCCAGAACTCTATGACTCTATGATAAAAGCATATCTTTACCAGACTCAGCTAAGAGTTTTAGCTTAGATGTGACATTTTCTTTGGCTGATTCTTGCAAAAGATAATGAATACACTTACTTGCATCTTGCCTTTTTAGTACACATAAATATCTTCCACAAAAATCTGGGTGAAGAGTGTCCCCATAGCAGAGGCATGTGTCTGGCAACATTGTTGGAGATTCTAACTGCCTTCTCTATTCTACCTGTGAGACTGCTTAATTGAATCATGGCATTATGGGGACAGCAGCAGAATTCCCCCGGGGCCTGCTACAATTAGGCTTTTCATAATCTGTTTATGTTGTATGTTTTATCTGAAACACACTGAGGAAATAGGTTTTCTGCCTGCATTCTGAACTTGATTTCTCTGTTGATAGTTCATGAATATTAGTTGTTGAGTGACAGATTTTGTGTATGTGTTTGTATTCATTGCTCTCCAGAGTGGTTGTTATATCTTGAATATGCCAGCTGTCTCTTGGGACCACTTCACAAAATGAGAGGCTTTTCTCACAGGATAGTATTTTTCTCCATAAAGCAGAAGTCAAGTTCTCTTTTTTCCCTTCATTATTTGATAAAATTAAATATTGTGTAGGAAAAACATTTCCTTTTCAAATTATTTCTTTCACATAAATGACATTTAGTTCAAAAATTTTTGCATTTTTCCCCCAGAGATGAGTAGCGCAAAGAAATCTGTCTTCAACTTAGTGGATTTATATGGTGAACACTGCGTAGCACACAGAATTGTCTTCCACGTATAACAAGACCTTTATATCAATAAAAGATTATATAAGAGAATCTGCAATTGCTAGAAATTCTTTATTTTTAAAATTGATATCGGCAAACAGGAAATGGATATATTACCGAGGAAATATGAAACATACTGAATCTGGACAAGGATCATTGTGCTAAACAAGATTATCCTCATGTTTTGCCCCTGCAGTGAGAAGTAGCCATGAACCCTAAATCAGGAGTCATTTATATTGAAACCTACTTACATTTCAAGATACGTGAGAATCATAGTTTAAGGAAAGGGTCATTCCTTTTGGTTAAGTCCAGTGGATAAAGGGCTGAAGCAGCAAGTCTCTCATGACACCATTGAAAGCAGTGCATTTGGGGGGACATCAGGATGACCACTGGACTGCTCAAGGAGAGATGAGTGACAATGGATGACTTCTCAAACTGTCAGGTTTGTGTTGGAGGCTTCGTACTCCTCTGCATAAATTCATGGCTGACTGAAAAAAGGCTCTGTAACCAGAGGGTGAAAATATTATCTCTAGAGGCCAACTCCTAGGATGCCTGGGGATGAATTCAGTGTATACGGCAAGCCTAAGCCGTAAGAATCCAGCCAACAGAAAATGAAGGAAAGTAAGCTATTTAGGAATATGATTAAATGCAAATTAAGGCTGGCTTCATGGGGAACATTTTGAAAGGCTTTCCATATTAAAAATTATTCTGACTTGCAAATCCTTTCTCTCAAAGACCAATTAAAATGTGAACAAGAATGTCTGTGGTTCAGAAAGCCATCTTGCTTGGCCCTCCAGAGAAACGGGAAAAAAAATCTTGTGCATGGCAATATTTACATCCAGAAAGGTGGTATGTCACTTGATAGGAGCCCATTAGTACACATTCACCACTCCAATATCTAAGCAATTATTTGGATCACCTCCAGTTAGAAGATTTGAATGGGTCTGGGAAGTGTTATTTTCTGAATCAGGGCCACTAATGGTTGGACCATACACTCTAACTAGGAAATGACTACTTCCCTTTATGTGCTTCCTCAGGGTCACACTGTGTGAATGTGCCCCCCTCCCTTTCACCAATACTGGGTTCTGTTTCTTACCAGGAGCCTGGATTGATTCTGTCCACATAGAGTTAACTGTCTTTTTGTTAAGATTCCAAGATCACTTTTGTTAAAGCAGGCTTTTTCATCTTGGAGATTACAAAAAAGAGAGTGAAAAGACCATATGTTTCAGTTAGACTAAATGTGCAAGTGTTTGCTAAGATACCAAATACTGAGCAGCATCATTAAAATATATTAATAGATCTCAAAACATCCTCTCCAATCAATGATACTCCCCAGAAAAACCTTTCTTAGCCAGAGTGAGGGGTTCTACTGGCGCCTCCAGTACAGAAATGCAGCCAAGAAATTGTCTCTGATAGCCAGCTGTGTTATGTCATATTAGGAAACCCAGAGAATTCCTCTCATGCCGTTTGAACAATTAAGAAAACCCTAAATAATGAAAGAGCGCTTAAAGCATAAAACAATTACCAGGCTCATAGTTATAAAAGTTAAAGTTTATTGGGAATTTTCTCTGTGTCAGGTACTATGCCGGACTCTTCGTAAGCACTGTGTTGCTATTTTATTCTCAACACCTTTATAACACAGGAACCAAAATCCATCCGTTTTTCATGTGAGAAAACTGAGGCTCAGAAAGGTTAAATAACTTACCTAAAAGCAAACAACTACTAAAACCCAGAGCCACATTTCTAACTCAAGAGTGTTTCCTGAGTCTGAGTTCTTAACAACTTCTATAAGTTAACTCTTTCAGAAACCATAAAAATGGAGATTTGGTTTCATAAAACTTGAACAGTACCTGAATGTCTGAAACATTTAAAATCATGAAAATAATAGCTATCATTAATTTTGTACTTGCCTTATTGCTTAATATTTATGCCTGTAATAAGTTTACCATCACCATGTTATATATGATAAAACAAACTCTTAGTGAGCCATAGTGGCTTGTTTGAAATCACATAGGTAGTAATATCACATAGAATTCCGACTGAAAATCCTAGTTTTCCCAATTCCAAAATCTGTCTTGCTAATGAAAGGTTATTTTGCATGCAGACATCTGGAAAAATATTTGCCTCATTTGTAACAAATGGTTAATAACTTTCATATAGAAAAGTAAGATAGCAAAAATAAAAAGTGCTGAAAATGAAAAAAAAATGTATAGAATGTATAGAAGACAATAATAGGAAGTAAGCAAAGAGAAATAATTATTTGGTCAATTATTTGGTCAAAAATATGGTCAATAACGAAATCTTAAAAATCAACATAGAGATCAAAAGAAATAAAAACAAAAATCAGTGAAATATCATATCTGAAAAAAATAATTGAGCCAGAGTTCTTATTTTATTTTTGACTATCCAGTTATGGGTAGATGTGAGAAAATAGTTATTCATACACAGTTAGGCCTTGAATAGCCTTAGGCAGTCAAAATAAAAAAATCTGTGTATAATTCTGACTTCCCCAAAACTTAACTATTAAGGCTCTGGTCAATAGTAGGCTATGCTTAATAACATAAATAGTCAATTAACACATATTTTGTATGTAATATGTATTATATACTGCGTTCTTAGAACAAAGCAAGCTAGAGAAAAGAAAACGTTATTAAGAAAATCATAAGGAAGGGGCGCCTGGGTGGCTCAGTCTGTTGGGTGTCCGACTTCGGCTCAGGTCATGATCTAGCGGTCTGTGAGTTCGAGCCCCGCGTTGGGCTCTGTGCTGACAGCTCGGAGCCTGGAGCCTGTTTCGGATTCTGTGTCTCCCTCTCTCTGACCCTCCCCCGTTCATGCTCTGTCTCTCTCTGTCTCAAAATTAAACATTAAAAAATTAAAAAAAAAAGAAAATCATAAGGAAGAGAAGGTATCTTTACATTACCGTACTGTATTTATTAAAGAAAATCTCTGTATAAGTGGACCCGCATAGTTCAAACTCTTGTTCAAGGGTCAACTGTACAGTGTTCATGGGAGAGTAAGGTGATATAACCTTTAAAGAGGAACATTTGGCAATCTTGATCTTAAGTGCTAAAAATGAATACTGACTTTGAGTCAGTAATTCCATTATTAAGAGTTTGTCTTAGATTTAACAAAGACTTTATGTAATAGTAATTATAACATCTTTTATAATGGTGCCAAATCAGAAGTAAAGTAAATGTCTAATAAAAGACGTTAGTTAAATAAGTTAGGGCACATTTATACAATATAATGTGCTGCATTTTTTTACAAATGATAGTGCAAATGTATATGGATTCATTAAAAATATCGGCACCATATAACAGAAAATAAAGATACTTAAACAGTATTTGCACTAATGTCACTTTTTTGTTATAGGTTTGGTCATAGAAAAGATTGAATACATAGCCTCTAAAATACTAACAAGGTTTTCTTTTTTTTTTTACTAGTAGATTTCTGAATGATTATTTTTTTCTGCTCTGAAGTTCTAATTTTCCTTGGTTAAGAACATTTACCTAAAAATTAAAGTTAAAAAAAGTGTAGTATGTGTACACACACAAGAAAATTTCAAATTTAGTAAGGGATACAAAAATTACTACCAGATTTTCCCAGCTAGAAAAAAAAATTCTCTGGATTTCCATACAATTTAGTGTCTGGTAAATTAGTCCCTAGATACAATCTAAGTAAGAGTAGTTAACTCCAATACTGAGGGGAACTAAAATGTTGTATTTCTTTATTAATTTATAAGAAGGCTATGGAGATTAAAAGAATAGATGTTTCTGACTAAACAGTCATTTGTTTAATAAAAGGAGAAACCATCACTAAGATGAAATATATCCCAGATACAATAGTAGAATGGTTCAATTCTTTCTTATTTGGATGATTAATCCTGCTCATGTTTCTCAATGTATACACTGTCTCAACATTGTTTATCAACATTTTTGCCAACAGTAGATTAATTTACTTCACCAACTGATAATTATTGCACTGTAAATTAAAAACAATTTGATATATAGTCCCAAATGATTTTTTTAACTTTAGGAAAATGATAATATTAGCGGTTATTTAGGTTAATGAAAAAGTTTCTTTGCATCATTATTAATCCTATCCTTATAGGGAGATCTTGATTACATATTGCAATTGCAAATTGTTTGGTGTGATAGTCTCAGAGCACTGTTTGACAATAATTCACATTTTAATCAATATGCTTGTAAGAATAACAGAATAATGAAATTTTAATGTTCAGGTTTTTAAATTTATATATGTACAAAATGACAACTAAAATGAAGATAGTTTTGGTCTGATTCCTCCCTCAGCTGTCAAGACTTAACATCTATTTCTCTATTCTATTACCTGTCTCTGTCATATATATATATGGTATATATAACATTTGCTGAGTGTCAAGAATGGAAATAAATGGGCATATACTAATTTGAAATACAATTACATACAAGACATTCATTTTCAAATTTTTATTTTATGACCTAGAACAAACGTGTTAGATTTGAAGAATGTAATCAATTTTCTCCCCCAAAAGTCTATTCTTTTTTCCTCTCTAAAAATACTTAATGGAAATTTAAAAAATATATTTGGTCATTGTTTTATAATAAGTGTGAGTTCACTTGTGTCAATTTTGGACACATATATTTTTCTATCACTCTTTCTGGCTTTCCTTTCTATTTAAGATGTATTTCCAGGGCCCCTGGGTGGGTTTGAGCGTTTGACTCCTGATTTTGGCTCAGGTCAAGATCCCAGAGTTGTGCAATCAAGCCCTGTGTTGGGCTCAATGCTGAACATGGAGCCTCCTTAAGATTCTCTCTCTCTCTCTCTCTCTCTCTCTGTCTCTCTGTCTCTCTCTGTCTCTCTCTCTCTCCCTCTGTCCCTTTCCCCTGCTAAGATGCTCTCTCTTTCTTAAGAAAAAAAAACAACTTATTTTGTATCTATATGAGATAATGAATATTAACTAAACTTACTATGTTAATTATTTCACAATATTTGAAAATCAAGTCATTGTGCTGTATACCTTAAATTTACGCAGTGCTACATGTCAGCTATATCTTCATAAAACAGTTAAATAAATATTTCCTAAGTGTGAACAGACTTCTGAGGAGGAATGTTATGAGAATTTCTTAGCTTGACTAAAAATCATTCTTTAAAAAAAAAAAAAAGAAAACACAAAAATAGAAGAATGGTATCAGGAGGATGACTTTGTCCTTAATAATAATTCTTATCTTAGGATTCTTAACACAAGGTCAGAGAACCCATACTTAACCCCAGCCTTCGAACCCGGATTTCAAACAATCGGTCTTAAATGGCCTCACATCTATGATATTATGTCCCATTCAGTACAACAATAAAACCGAAGCTGTTTTTCCATAGTCCGTTATCTGCTTGGGTTGAGGCCTCCTGAATCTCAGAAATGATTTGTTCCTCTTCTGACACTTATTGTTAGAGACAATGTCTTTTCACCGTTGTTGAAAAGTGCTGTGTCGACAGGCAGTGTTTGGGCGAGTGCAGACGGTGCTTTCCTCTCTAGCTGAAAACAGACAGAGGAAAGAAACGTGTCTTCCTGCGGCCCTGCGCTGCCCCCCTGGTAGGACGCTCTCTGCAGCTGTACAGCCGGCCACCTGGGCCGCGGCCCTGTTCAATAGCTGGATATCCTGTTCTGCTTTTCTGCTGCTGAGCTGTCCAGGAGGATCGCCTGGGAAGTGAATTGTGACTTTCCAGGGTTTTAAGCTTGCCAAGATTACTTAGGAAAACACAGTTTGGGGTTATACAAATTCCAAATCTTCTGGCACCCTTGTTGCCTGAAATCTGAGCGAAGGAAAAAGTATTGGTGAGAGTCGTGAGCTTAAGTGCGTTTTACAGCAAGGACTTTTGTTCGAAATATATAAATTATCGGAGAAATATATTTTATGTACGAGTTCAGGCACCCTGTTGGTTTTTTTTTTTTTTTGGTTTTGTGTGTTTGTTTTTGTAATGATACATTCAGAAGTAAGAGCTTTCTCCGTGCTGTGTGGATTACCATGTGGAAATTGATCTCAAAGGCAGTAAGACAAAGTCAGTGCTAAATTTGAAAGGCAAAAGGGATCTTTGAGACTTGGTTGCACTCAGTGCACTCAGATTTTACAGGAATATTCTTACTTTGGAATTGTTCTAATGCTCCAGGAAAAAAAGAAAAAAAGAAGAAAGAAAGAAAGAAAGAAGGAAAGAAAGAAAGAAAGAAAGAAAGAAAGAAAGAGAAAGAAAGAAAGAGAGAAAGAAAGAAAGAAAGATGTTCTGAGAGGAAAGGTTGTCTGTGTACTTCTTCACTGGCAATACTTCTCACAGAGGATTCTGCTGCTGAATAAATTCATGTGACAACTGGTTTGAGAAGACCTTTAGATCCCACAACACCAAAAAGTCGATTTCAGCCTCATTTGTAATGGATAAACCCATGCATTTGTTATGTCAGGAAACTGAGGTGTTTTTTTAAATTTTTTAATGTGTCTTTATTTTTAGAGAGAGAGAGAGAGAGCAGGGAGAAGGGGAGCAGAGAGAGACAGAGACACAGAATATGAAGCAGGTTCCAGGCTCTGAGCTGTCACCACAGAGCCTGATACGGGGCTCGAACTCACAAACTGTGAGATAATGAGGTGAGCTGAAGTCGGACACTTAACCAAATGACCCACCCAGGCGCCACAGGAAACTGAGTTTGACCAAATTTTCTCTACCTTATGTTGACTACTGATAGCCCTATTTTTAACTTCCTTTTAGGGCACGTTAAAAATTACACTTTTTGTTTGCTTTCAGATTAAGGCTTTGATGTCCTGAGCTTTCTCACTAAAGTGTCTAAATTTTTTTGTCTGGTTTTAAAAAAAGAATGTTTCTTTTCCTATTTTTGTTTTGGGGAATGTTATTAGTGAACGAAACGATCTCTAACTTGAAGATGTTGGCTTATGCAATTGAGTTGGATCTGTTTGGAAAAACAAGTATATCATTTTATCCTAAAATTAAGTTATTAATGTCAGATGTCAGATCTTATAACAATCAGAATACTTAGCATTGCATGCAGCCTTATAATTTAAAAATTACTTGAACAACATCTTAAGAATAATAGAAAGAAAGTAAATATATCACTGAATGAAGAAAACACATTCCTTCTTTTATCGACTCTCCACCCCCATCCTCCAGCCACACACTATGGTTCATTGCCAAGCAATTTTCAAGGAAATACTCTAGGAGGATATTTATGGGAATATTTTCTTTCCTTTCTGGATCACCACTTCACTGTTTGCTTTGCCAAATCAGACTCATAATGACTGATATTTTGAGAGGTATATAAAAATTAAATATATCAAGAAATCAAGAATTCACTAAAGGCTGGTATTAATTTGGAAGTCTGCATTTTTACATGTGAGTCATATAAACCAGATCTTCATCCACACATTATAGTTCACTTTACCAGTCCTAAACCATAGAATATGAAAACTAGATTTTACTTTTTAATTTATTTAAAGTTTATTTATTTATTTTGAGAGAGACAGAGATGGCACAAGTGGGGGAGGGGCAGAGAGAGAGAGGGAGAGAGAATCTCAAGCAGGCTCCACGCTGTCGGCACAGAGCCCGATGTGGGGCTTGCACTCACAAGACTGCACAATCATGACCTGAGCTGAAATCAACAGTCAGATGCTTAATTCACTGAGTCACCCAGGTGCCCCTGAAAACTATAATTTTGTTGGAGAACAAAGCATTTATACTTTCACAGGCTTAAAGGGGAACAGTGATTATTTACTACCACCAAACTCCATACACTTAATTCTGGGACTAGATAATTGGCCCCCAGTGTTCTTTTCACTAAACTTATCATTATAATTCGAAAGTCTAAAATATCTAAGTATTTTTTTTCTTAATTCTACATTAGTTTAAGATCTACACTTCAGCTGAAAATTTACTGGGCTTGTAATATGTAATATATTGGTATCAAATTTGCAGATTTACCTGTAAGTTTTATCTTTTGAAAAGTTAAGTGTATAAATGTAAATTTCTTAGACACTCTTGCCAAGGAAGAATTTTTATATCCTATTATTCAAATTATGCATAAGGCTCACTCAAAGCTCCAATTTCAGTTCTGAGGAAATGTTTCCTAAATGTATACACATTTACACACATACACACATGTGTACCAATGTATAAAAAACCCAGAGTGTGGATCCTCAAAGAGGTCAAGTTAAAAAAAAAAGTATTATTCATATTATTATTTTATGCACAGCTGTGTTTTTTCCTCTTTTGTATTTAGTAGGGCTGTATCTTCTGTTTTTAGTAAAAACAAAATAAAGGGCAAACTGGAGATTACTTTAAGGTGAGACTGAATGTTAACATTCAGTGTTTAGTTAGGGTAAGAGTGAATGTGTGTGTGTGTTTAATTTCACCCACCATCATGACTAATTATAATATCAAATGGTTTTTTTAATCTAATAGCCTTGATTTAAGTTTTCTAATAAATAAAATTAGTTTTAGAACAGCAACACTAACAAAGGTGATATTTGCTCAGCATTAATGTGTGAGTAATATAAGTCACCATGTCTTAGACGCCTAGTTCCTAACATAACATCTGATAATCCAAACTGAGTGTTCTTTGGTTGCCATGCTTCATTCATTTCATTCATCTATTCAGCAAATATTTATTGTATGACAAAAGATTAATTCAATTCACTCAATAAATTGACCATAAAAACAGAAAAAGTGGTTAGAATATTTCTATATTAGGAGCTAATTTATTGCTTAGCCTCAATTGTTGATATCATAAAGTTAAGAAAAGGACCCCTTTAAGTTTGATTTTAGGGTTGATTTTTTTCAGGCACACACATTATATCATTTTGATAGCTTCAGGGCTGTGAAATATTTCACGTAAGCCACAATCTCTTAGCATGCCACAAATGTGCAGATTCTGGATAAAACAGGTAAAAATCTGTATAGTTCTCAATGTAAAAATATAAGGTAGAACACCAAATCAAATTCAGTAGCATGTTAAAAAAGGTCATATATGACAAACCCACAGCTAGCATTACACTCAAAAATGAAAAACTGAAAGCTTTTTTTCTAAGATCAGGAACAAGAGAAGGATGCCCAGTCACCATTTCTATTCAACATAGTTCTGGAAGTTCTAGCCAGAGCAATTAAGCAAGAAAAAGCAGTAAAGGGCATCTGAAGGGGTGCCTGGGTGGCTCAGTCCATTGGGTATCCAACTTCTGGTTTTGGCTCAGGTCATGGTCTTGTGGTTTGTGAGTTTGAGCCCCGCATTGGCCTCATTGCTTACAGCACAGAGCCTGTTTGGGATTCTGTCTCCCTCTCTCTCTACTCCTCTCCCCCACCACTCAAAATAAGTAAATAAACTTTAAAAAAAGAGAGAAAACACTGAAGACTCTACCAAAAAACTGTCAGAACTGATAAATGAACTCAATAAATTACAAGACAAAAAATCAACATAGAAATGCAATATATTTATAGATATATGCTAACAACAAAAATTCAAAGAAGAAATTAAGAAAACAATACCATTTGAAATAGTATCAAAAATAATAAAATACTTCGGAATAAACTTATCCTAGTAGGCATAAGATATGTACACTGAAAACTATAAATATTAATGAAAGAAATTTAAGAAGGCACAAATGGAAAGATGTCCTGTGTTCACGGATTGGAAGAATTAATATTGTTAAAATGTCTATACTACCAAAGCAGTCTACAGATTCAATTCAATCCCTACTGTAATTCCAATGCCATTTTTCACAGAAATAGAACAATTCTGAAATTTGTATGGCATTAGAGAAGACCTCAAATAACCAAAACAGTATTAAGAAAGAAGAGCAAAGATGGAGGCATCATACATTTTGATTTCAAACTATATACAAAGCAGTAGTAATTATAACAGTATAGTACTGGAATAAAAACAGATAAACATGAGTGAAACACTATCAAAGATCTAGAAATAAACTCACACATATGTGATAAACCAATGATTGATAAAAGCACTGAGAATGCAGAGGGGAAAGGATAGTCTCTTCCATTAATGTTGTTGGGATATTCACATGAAATTAAATCCTTACATCATACACAAAAAAACACCTCAAAATGAATTAAACAATATTATTCATCCATAAAAAGGAACTCCTGCCATTTTCAACAACCTGGAAGATATTATGCTAAGTGAAATAAGCCAGATGGAGAAAGACAAACACTATGTGATTTCACATATATGCGGAATATAAAAAAGTCAAACTTAACAGTACAGAGACTAGAATGGTAGTTAACATAGCCTCAGGGTTAGAGAAATGAGGACAAGTTGGTCTAAGGGTCCAGTCTTTTAATTATAAGATGAATAAGTTCTGGAGACTTAACATACAGCATGGTGATGATAATGATGTGTAGCTGAAGTTTGGTAAGAATATGTCTCAAATATTACTGGGTGTTGTATGGAAACCAATTTGACAGTAAATTTCATATATTAAAAAATAAAAAAAAAATATTGTCACAACTCAAAGAAATTTTTGATTATGTAAGGTGATGGGTATATTAATTAACTTGATTATAGTAATCATTTCACAATGTATATCAAAATATATTATAAACCTTAATATGTATAATATTTTTTGTCAATCATACCTCAATAAAATGAGAAAGAATTTAAAAAAAATGAAATAAATAGGTTTGAGTCATTTTAATTTTTTTTAGTTTTAGATTTTTATTTTTTAATTATTTTTCATTTTTTTAAACGTTTATTTATTTTTGAGACAAAGACAGAGCGTGAATGGGGGAGGGTCAGAGAGAGAGGGACACACAGAATCTGAAACAGGCTCCAGGCTCTGAGCTGTTGGCACAGAGCTCGACGTGGGACTCAAGCTCACAGACCACAAGATCACGACCTGAGCCAAAGTCAGATGCTTAACCAACTGAGCCACCCAGGTGCCCCAGTTTTAGATTTTTAATATGCAGTTTTAAATCAGGATTTATATTTCAGTTAACTATGTATACATAACTTACATATACATACAATATACATAAATAGGTTAGAAAAATCCTTGACATTTATTAAGTTTTCAATAAATGTTAGCTCATATTTTAAAGTAATGAGAAAAAATATTAACAAATACATTTTATGAAAGAGCTTCTTTCCATAGGAAATCATACAGTTTAAATGAAAAAGAAGCCACTGAAAATTTTGTTCTCATGTACATTTTGTTGTTATATTGAAAACATAAGAATATTTCAGGGCACCTGAAATATTTCAGGGCTCAGTCCCAGGGTGTCTGACTTCAGCTCAGGTCATGATCTCACAGTTGGTGAGTTCAAGCTCTGTGCCAGGTTCTGTGCTGACAGCTCAGAGCTTGGAGCCTGCTTTGGATTCTGTGTCTCCCTTTCTCTCGGCTCTTGCCCTGCTCATGCTCTCTCTCTCACTTAAAAATAATTTTTAAAAAAATTTTTAATAAAAGAATATTTCCATGTATAAAATACAGAAAATAGGTTTAAAAGCTCAGCATGGAATATTGGACATGGTTCAAGGATCCCAGATGTGGAAAAAATTGTCAGATTCCGGCAAAAAATCTAATTGTCTGGATGATCTCTGACTATGTCTTCAAGACAATTGAAAAGAATTTGAGATTGTGTCTACATATTCCTTACAGAGTATATGCAAATAATTGCTTTTATTATTTACTATTTAAATATTGGTAGTTTCAATGAATTTACAAATGCCGGTTGTTTTAAAACATAATTTGTTTTTATTTTATATACTTTTCTTGTTACACGTCCAGTAGTTTTAATTAATTTGAACATCTTAGCAACAAAAATTGTCAAACTAAACTGTGCATAAAGACGTTGTTTGTGTCTCTTAATAAGATTCAATTAAATTCATCAAGCAGTATAGTTATCACAACCAATATGGAGAAATCTTTTCTTTTTAACCTAGAAAATAATCCACATTGTAAGAAATGTCAAGTAACTTGATTAATCATCTACTAAAAATTTTCTTTTAAGCAAGACATTGTGGCCCCAATCAGAGTTGAGATTATTTACTTCATGTTTGTTCACTGTTTACAAAGGAAGAGGGAGAGGGGGTAACAGGAACAGTGTCACACATGTGTTCAAGTTCCAATAATTAAATATTCAACAAATTTGGCTATGTTCTTATGTAATTTGTACAGGCTTATGTATATATGCATATATATGTGTATATATACATATACATTATGCATATACAAACACAAATATGTTTTTACTTTCTGTCTTATTTCATTCGTAATTACATATCTGTCCCCAAAGTGTACTATTGGAAGATATCTTTTTCATTAACAGAAGAATTATAGTAAAAGTACATGGTCGGTAAGGAAACTATTGAAGACTCATAGGCATTTTAAGACCATATCTGAAAACAGTGCATGTCAACAAATGTCTGTCATTAAAGCAACTTAAAAATATACTGATGAATAATTTTAAATGTTTCCATTTAAGGCATTACACAAGCTAGTTTTCTGAAGTTATATGTGGTAAAGTTTCTCCTAGGAAGTTTAACATTTTGAAATCTGTGTAAACAATGAAGCAAAGAAAAAGTTAATAAAGCAGTTGAACATAGCACAACATATATTGAAAATACATATAGTCTAGGTCTAATAAATTTTGCGAGGCTTAGTTTGCTAGGGTTGCCATAACAAAACAGCACATAGAGAGTGGCTTAAACAGAGAATTATTTTCTCAAGTTCTCAAGGCCAGAAGTCCACAATTAAGGTCTTGACAGGTTTGATTTCTCGCGAGGCCTCCTTCCTTGGATTGCAGATGGCTCACTCACTCTTGTGACCTGGTAGTCTTATCTCTGTGTCTCTGGATTTCGAAGTTTCCTCTTCTTCTAAGGACACAAGTCAGATTGGATCATGGCCCACCCTAAAAGCCTCATTTTAACTTAATCATATCTTTAAATGACTCATCTCCAAATACATTCACATTTTGAGATTCTGGAGGTTAGAGCTTCAACATACGTATTTCGGGTTAACACAATTCAGCTCGAAACACTCTAGTCAAAAGTGAGAAAGCATAGGTTCTTTTTTTTTTTTTAATGTTTATTTATGAGAGAGAGAGAGAGAGAGTGCTAGCAGGGGAGGGGCAGACATAGAATCTGAAGCACTCTGCAGGCTCTGAGCCATCAGCACAGAGCCTGACGTGGGGCTCGAACCCACAAACCATAAGATCGTGACCTGGGCCAAAGTCAGACGCTTAACCGACTGAGCCTTCCAGGTGCCCCAAAACATAGGTACTTTTAAAGTAACTTGAAAGTTTTGGTCTCAATATCTTTAATGTTTGAGATGATTTTATTTGAGGTTAGCAACGTCACACTTCAAGTACCTAACTATCCTCAACAAACTGAGGAGGCAGTTTTCTGATAACAGTGTGACAAAAACAGTAATCTCAGAACAAGCAACAGGAATAAGAGTACTAGCAGTAATAGTGGTAAAGGCATTTATTTGTCCTGTACCAAGGACTCTGCTTACAGTATTTTTTTCTTTACAATGACACAGAGTCGTAATCTCCATTTTATACAGAAGAATGTATGAGAGAAGTAAAATAACTTATTTGATGTCCTTAGCTATTGAGTTTTAGAACAGGAATTACTAAAAGCAGTAAAAGTAATAGATGTTGATTCAATACGAATGACACATGGGATTCTGTGTAGAATGTCATTTATGATCTTGAGAGGAGAAGCATTCAGTCATTGAACGATATTGATTTGTGCACCTCCTAAGTGCCAGACTCTAAGCTGGAGACAGTTGCAAATAAGACAGACTTGGTAGTTGCCTTCATGAATTAGGTACCAGAGGGGAAATGCAGGAGAGACGATCTCCTATTTTCAAAAGATATTTTCCCTTTTTCTTTTTAAAAAAAAAATTTTTTTTTTAATGTTTTATTTATTTTTGAGACAGGGAGAGACAGAGCATGAACGGGGGAGGGTCAGAGAGAGGGAGACACAGAATCTGAAATAGGCTCCAGGCTCTGCGCTGTCAGCACAGAACCCGACACGGGGCTCGAACCCACGGACCGCGAGATCATGACCTGAGCCGAAGTCGGCCGCTTAACCGACTGAGCCACCCAGGCGCCCCTCCCTTTTTCTTTTTAGCAGTGGCGAACAGGCATGCCAATAGCGTTGTTTTTATAGTTTGTTATTACTGACGTATTTCGGTCTTAGTCATCTCTTTGGCCATCGGTGCTTTTTAATTTTTATTGTTTTGGTTTTTGTTTTTTAGTGGAATTTGAGAATTTCAGTAAGTCAGTCTGGTCAAAGTGATTTTATGTTGATATACAAAAATACTTTTAAAATATTCATGAAGCTAAATATATTTTTAGGGCTGAAGGATTGGGAGTTGAAGGAAAAACTAACACAAAATGGTGTAAAATTCCCATTTCGAGTGTCTTTTTTATGAAGATGTTTTAATTGTGAAAAAAGCAGGACAACAGATTGCATTAGGTGTATATGATTGAAAGGAAATGTAAAAAGAAAATGCCATCACAAGCGTTTTCATTTGGAATGGAAATTATCACCAAGGATTTGTCCTTGTCTCTTTTCTTATTTTATTAAATTCATGACATTATTGAACATTGTGTTCTATTCCCCTGACATTCTACTGAATGAAAAATGATAGAGCTCGGCTAATGATTTGATTATGGTATAGAATTATACCTGATATGTCAAGATAAATGTTAACATTGATATGGAATTTATGAATTTGTAGACAGTACTTAATTTTTGGAAAGAAATCTTTTATCAAAATTATTAATCATTTATTATTGTCAACAGAACTGTGTGGCAGGTTTCATTACACTGCAGTAAAAAATGTTGAATGTAAAATCTCTTTCTAGCCTGACTGTCATGCAACACCCAAAGCATTTTAAAGAGGAATAATTTTTATCTGTCTTTCACAAAGATTTATACTATCATCAGTTTTATATAAGGAGAAACCTTGTGCCTAGTGAGAAAAGATACCTGCAAGTAAAATGTATATTGGTGTGAATGTGCCTCCATGAAACACTGAGGTCAGGGAGCTGATCACTGATCCATTTAGTATTTATGGTAAGAGAAAAAAAGCTGCTAATTTTCTAAACATTAAAAAAGTTTTCTATAAAGTTGCTTTAATGCAAAATTAATTTATACAGTATTTTCCATATTTATTGGTTTAAAAATAAGTTCTGCTTTTATTTCAGGTAAGACAACCCACTAGTAAGGATGTGTCTTTTCTTTTTTAAAAAAAAATTTTTTTTAACATTTATTTATTTTTGAGACAGAGAGAGACAGAGCATGAATGGGGGGAGGGTCAGAGAGAGAGGGAGACACAGAATCCGAAACAGGCTCCAGGCTCTGAGCGGTCAGCACAGAGCCCAACGCGGGGCTCGAACCCACGGACCAGACCGTGAGATCACGACCTGAGCTGAAGTCAGACGCTTAATGGACTGAGCCACCCAGGCTCCCCAGGATGTGCCTTTTCAACATCAAACATGCCAATTCAAATGTACAAGGAGTTTTTCAAAATTTTTAAACATTTTTCAAACATTTGAATATTTTAAATATAGTCTTGCCCTTTAACAGAGCAAAATGTTGAGCTGAAATGTGGCTCTTCACTCAATTGTTTTAAACAAGGGCTTTTTAAAAAAAATTGTATTTATTTTTGAGAGAGAGAGAGAGAGAGAATGAGAGTGGGGGAGGAGCAGAGAGAGAGGGGGAGACCCAGAATGCGAAGCAGGTTCCAGGATCCGAGCTGTCAGCACAGAGCCAGATGCAGGGCTCAAACTCATGAACCATGAGATCATGACCCGAGCCGAAGTCAGACTCTTAACCGACTGAGCCATCCAGGCACCCCTCACTCAATTGTTTTAGTAATTGGTACAGTTGCTCTATTAAGTGTGGTGACATTTTTCTTAGTAAATGTCACTTACTAAATAAATAACTCTTATGTATGCATGACAAAACAAGCAAACAACAGAAACAAAAGGATTATTCCTCAGCAATCTATATTGAAAAACCTCTGCTATTATCTTAAAGAAATAACTAGCTATCACAAGCAGAAACAAATGATTTGATTTCTCAGAATAATTCATCTTGAAGCAAAGTGATTATATAAATATGAAACTTAAATCACATATGCTAAAATCGTATGAATTGAATGCTCTGGTGAATCATTTGAAGAATAGTGACTTCGACATACTGAAAACTAAACCCTAGTGCTCTTAAGGAGTTAATGTGTTTTTAAAAAGGAAAAACAAAAAACAGCTCAATTTACTCTCAGGGAATAATTTATGCACTGGGAAAATTGAGTTGAAAAATGAAAACTTGTAAATGAAAGCCAGTCTTTAATGAGTATTAGCATAAAAATGTATAGAATACACACAAGATGGCAATTCAGGTTTGAGTTGAACTCTTTTGAAAAGAGAACGTCTTGACTAGATCTAAGAAAATGACTCAACAGGGAAATTACATATATATATTTTGAAATAATAATTTATTTTAAATTACCTTCTGTATGACATAAGGAAAAGTAAAACTGCAGGATTTGAGATTTACATTGAATATGGACTTGGCTTACATTTTTTTCCAGTTATGACCTCCTCATGTGGTGAGCCTTAAAGCTCTCTTCTGTGAACAAATGTTCCCTGAACGCTCCTTTTGCTGTCAGTACCAAATGAAATGAATAGCAATGGAAGATGATGTGAACAGTTTTCCTGCTATAAAGAAGTTGTTTAGTTAGGAAGTATTAACATTAGTAACAGTAGCTTGCTTTTAATAAAAAATGAAGAATCCGTGTCCATCCTAAGCCCTCGATAAACAGTGGATTTAGAAGAACACAGGAGAAGCACCACTTACTAAAACGATGATTATTTCCACAGAATTGCCCATGTCCAACATGGATGTTTAATCCAGACCAACATATCCATTGCGATGCCTTCTCACAAAGATGAATCGCACATCTGACCACTATTGCAGGTCCTTCTTCGAGTGTCCTCACTTATTTTGAGTTTTTTCCCAAGCTATACTCATTTCTAATCTGTTGTTCATCTCTTACAGGGTTGAACTTCCGCCTGTTGATTTCATCATCCATATTTGTTCTTCCTTCATTAATTCTTAGGCCTCACTTAGGGACTTAGATTAATTTTCATACTGATTCTTCATGTTCCCAGCTCCACATTCAACTGATCACAGACTCATGGCAGTTTTCCTATTAACTACATATAGAATGTATCACCTGCTATCCATCATTACTATCAATTTCTTAGTTCAGAATTTTATCTTCTCTCACTTCAAATATTACAATGCTGTGCTTGCCAGTGTTCTTGCCAAATCCGTTGTCAACTTCCAATCAATCCACTACAGTTTCCCAGAATAATCTTCCTAAAATAAAACTTATTATGTAAGTTCCCTGTTTAAAACCATTCGGTATCTCCCTAAGCCTTTTTGGATATAATGCAGACTACACTGCATGATATACAAGGTCCTTCGTGGTCTGGCTCCTGCCTTACCTATTTATACTATCTGCTACCAATCTTCAAAACGAACATGATACTCCAACCATACTGGGCTACTTTTTCTTCATTGAACACGTCATGTTGTTTCATAACTTGCTTTTTTTCAGCTGCATTGAAGTATAATTGACAAATAAGGTATTTAAAATATACATCATGATAATATACTGTGAAAAGATTTCACACAATTTAGTTAATACATCTATCATTTCACATATTTCCCTCATTCTCTCTTTCTCTCTCTTTAGTAAAAACATTCAAGTTATACTCTATTAACAAATTTTACTTATACAGTACAATGTTATGAACTATAGTCATCATATTATACATTAGATCCTTAGATCTTGTGCATTTTATAGTTGAAAACTGGCACTCATATATTTTATAGTTCTGTGCCTTTGTATTAGTTGTCCATTCTACTTATATCCTTCCTTATTTGTCTACGACAAATGTAAATCAAGTTCTGAATACAAAAACCAAATGTGCACTGCCATTACTGGGGAAAATAATGCATGAGTTGAAACTTGAATAGCTCCCAAAGTGTGAATATCAGTCAAGACCATCAGAAAGTAATAGGAACCCAGGTATTGCCTGAGAGTTAGGGTGGCGAACGGTCCCAGTTAGCATGGGACTGAGGAGTTTCCCAGGTCACAAGATTTTCGGTTCCTTCTCTCTCTCTCTCTCTCTCTCTCTCTCTCTCTCTCTTTAAGATTTTCAGTTCTAAAACCCAATAATCCTGAACAAACCAGAATGACTGATCACCCTGAGACTCAAGAGCTCAAAACAAATGTCTTCCTCTTATATGTACCCAGTGTTTGCTGAATCTCTATTCTAACCCGTACTCTCTATTGCACCTGCTTTATAATTTTGTGTGATTACCACACCAGGTTATGCATCTTCAGAGACTGGGTCTTATTCATTTTTGCATCTTTAGCAACTACTTTGTTGCCAGCCACATGTCTTGTTCTCAGAAAATGTTCCTTGACAATGAATAAAAGAATTTATGAGTAAATGATGAATGAGTGAATGATAGAGAAAGATTGAAAAAGCAGGGGCAGGACTCAGGTCTCACATATTGTAGAAAAAGTAACAGAATTGATGAAGGTTCTAAGACCTGGGTTGTAGATCTCAGAACCAAACAAGAAAGCCACTTCTCTGATTCTATTGTTGTCACTGTGTTTTTTTTTAAGCATTTTTGTAATACAAGCATTTCTTATGTCTGATTCCAGATCTTCAGTAAATTCTACAATTTTGCAAATGCTTTGAATATTTGCTTTGAATATTTGAGTGTGTTGATTGTGGAAACCATGGCAAGACTGGATTTTCATCTGTTTTTGGCTGATACAAACACATGGTACTTGAAGGCATATGTGACCATCAGACCACCCCTAGGATTTATGAATTTATTGGAAAGAGATTTAGACTGCCACAATATGTGGGAGCCAGAGTTCAAACTAATACCCCTCACATCTCTAGAGCCCAAGAGACTTCTGTTGACCTAAATTACTCTATTAATATTTGCTTTATATAATTACCTGCTCCTATGTTGAGTGCATAAATATTTATAAATGGTATATCCTCTTGAAGAAGAGTTGAAGACTGACCCTTTTATTATTATGTAGTGTCCTTCTTTGTCTTTAGTAGTCTTTTTTTATTTTATTTTTAAATTTTATTTAAATTCTAAAGTTAGTTAACATATAGTGTAATAATGGATCCGAGAGTAGAATTTAGTGATTCATTACTTACATATAATACCCAGTGCTCATCCCCAGAAGTGCCCTCCTTAATACTCATCACCCATTTAGCCCATCCCCCCACCTACACTCATCCAGCACCCTCATTTGTTCTCTGTATTTAAGAGTCTCTTGGGACACCTGGGTGGCTCAGTCGGTTAAGTGTCCAACTTCGGCTCATGTCGTGATCTCACATTTTGTGGGGTCAAGCCCTGCTTCAGGCTCTGTGCTGACAGCTCAGACCCTGAAGCCTACTTCAGATTCTGTGTCTCCCCTCTCTCTCTGCCCCTTCCCAGCTCTCTTTCTCTCTCTCAAAAATAAATAAAAAAACATCAATTTTTTTTAAAGAAGAGTCTTTTATGGTTTGCCTCCCTCTCTTTTTTATCTTACGTTTCCTTCCCTTCCCTTATGTTCATCTGTTGTGTTTCTTAAATTACACATGTGAGTGAAATTATATGATTTTTTTCTTTCTCTGACTGACTTATTTCACTCAGCATAATACAATCTAGTTCCAATCACGTTGTTGCAACTGGTAAGATTTCATTCTTTTTGATTGCTGAATAATATCGCTGAATGATATTCCATTGTGTGTGTGTGTGTGTGTGTGTGTGTGTGTGCGCGCGCACATGTATACCACATCTTTATCCATTCAGCAGTCCATGGACATTTGGGCTCTTTCCATAATTTGGGTATTGTTGATAGTGCTGATATACATTGTTATGCATGTGCCCCTCTGAATCAGTATTTTTGTATCCTTTGGTTAAGTACCTAGTAGTGCAATTTCTGGGTTGCAGGGTAGCTCTATTTTTAATTTTTTGAGGAACCTCTATACTGTTCTCCAGAGTGGCTGCACCAGTTTGCATTCCCACCAGCAGTACAAAAGGGTTCCCTTTTCTCCATATCCTTGCCAACATCTGCTGTTTCCTGAGTTGTTCATTTTAGCCATTCTGACAAATGTGAGGTGGTATCTCATTATGGTTTTGATTTGTATTTCCCTGATAAGTGATGTTCAGCATCTTTTCATGTGTCTTTTGGCCATCTGGATGTCTTCTTTGGAAAAGTGTCTATTCATGTCTTTTGCCCATTTATTCACTGAATTGTTTTCTGGGTGTTGAGTTTGATAGTTTCTTTATAGATGTTGGATACTAACCCTTTATCTGATATGTCACGTGAAAATGTATTCTCCATTCCTTTGCCTTTTAGTTTTGCTGATTATTTCCTTCACTGTCAGAAGCTTTTTTATCTTGATGAGGCCCCAATAGTTTATTTTTGCGTTTGTTTCTCCTGCCTCTGGAGACAAGTCTAGTAAAAAGTTGCTGTGGCCAAGGTCAAAGAGGTAGTTACCTGTTTTCTCCTATAGGATTTTGATGGTTTCCTGTCTTACATTTAGGTCTTTTATCCATTTTGAGTTTATTTTTGTGTCTGGTATAAGAAAGTGGTCCAGGTTCATTCTTCTTTTTTTTTTTTTTTTTTTTTAATTTTTTTTTAAACTTTTTTTTTTATTTTTTGTACAGATAGAGACAGAGCACGAACGGGGGAGGGGCAGAGAGAGAGGGAGACACAGAATCGGAAACAGGCTCCAGGCTCCGAGCCATCAGCCCAGAGCCTGACGCGGGGCTCGAACTCACGGACCGCGAGATCGTGACCTGGCTGAAGTCGGACGCTTAACCGACTGCGCCACCCAGGCGCCCCAAGGTTCATTCTTCTGCATGTCACTGTCCAGTTTTTCTAACACCATTTGCTGACGAGACTGTCTTTTTTACATTGGATATTCTTTCTTGCTTTGAAGATTAGTTGGCTACACATCTGTGGGTCCATTTCTGGGTTTTCTATTCTGTTCCATTGATCTGGGTGTCTGTTTTGGGGCCACTACCACATCGTCTTGATGATTACATCTTTGTAATACAGCTTGACATCTGGAATTGAGATGCCTCCAGTTTTGGTTTTCTTTTTCAACATTACTTTTGCTAAAATAGTATTTGTTTTAAAATCTATTTGGTCTTATATGAGTATTGCTACTCCAGTTTTCTTTGCATTTCTATTTGCATGGAATATCTTTTTCCATCCCCTCACTTTCAGTCTATGTGTGTTTTCAGATCTGAAGTGAGTCTCTTATTGGCAGCATGCCATGTTTTTTTGTTTTTTGTTTGTTTGTTTGTTTTTGTTTGTTTTTTTAAATCCATTCAGTCACCCTGTGTTTTTTGGTTGGGCCTTTTAGTCCATTTACATTTCAAGTAACTATTAATAAGTGTGTACTTATTGCCATGTTAATTGTTTTCTGGCTGTTTTTAGAGTTCTCTGTTCCTTTCTTCTTCTCTTGGTCTCTTCCCCTGTGGTTTGATGGTTTGCTTTAGTGTTGTGTTTAGGTTCCATTCTCTTTACTTTGTGTGTGTCTGTTGTAAGTTTTTGGTTTGTGGTTACCATGAGGTTCATATACACTGAAATATATATATATTTTAAGTTGATAGTCACTTAAGTTCAAATGCACCCTAAAAGCACTACATTTTTATCCCCCTCCCACATGTTTTATGTTTTGGAGGCCATATTTTATATGTTTTTATTTTGTATATCCCTTAACTATTTACTGTAGTTACAGTTGATTTTACCTTTAACTTTCATATTAGCTTTAAAGTGGTTGATTTAGGGGCACCTGGGTGGCTCAGTTGGTTAAGCGTTTGACTTTTGATTTCAGCTCAGGTCATGATCTCATACTTTATGAGATCAAGTCCTGCTTTGGGCTCTGTGCTGACAGCATGGACCCTTCTTGGGATTCTCTCTCTTCCTCTCTCTGCCTCTCCACCTCCCCCTATTTGTGCTCTTTTTCTCAAAAGAAACAAAATAAAACTTTAAAAAATAGAATAAAATGGATGACTTACTGTCTTTATTATATATTTGTCTGTACCAGTGGGACTTTTACTTATTTCTGGTTATGACTTTTTGTTTTCTGCTTAAGGAAGACCATTTAGACCAAAGGTCAGAAATAGATTAGTGATAATGGCATAATGATGATGAATTTCAGCATTGGACCAAAGCTAACAATTTCTTGTTATACAATGATAGGCAGGACAGGTCATGAGTGGAACTAGAGTCTAAATCTGCCTGAGGGTAGAGACCATTTGTAACTTATCCACTAATGTATTTTTTATTTATTTATTTATTTAAAAAAGTTTTTTTTAACTTTTTTTTTTTTTAATTTATTTTTGAGACAGAGAGAGACAGAGCATGAGCAGGGGAGGGTCAGAGAGAGAGGGAGACACAGAATCTGAAACGGGCTCCAGGCTCTGAGCTGTCAGCACAGAGCCCGACGTGGGGCTTGAACTCATGGACCGTGAGATCATGACCTGAGCCGAAGTCGGCCACTTAACCGACTGAGCCACCCAGGCGCCCCTCCACTAATGTATTAATAGCACTTAGCCCAGTGCCTGGCACATACTAAGTACTCACTAGATATTTCTGAATTTTGAATAAATATAAATAAGTTTGCAAGTTTAGTTACACAAACATTTAATATAATTAAGTCATTAAAATAAATGGTCAATTCATAGAAAACAGTTAATCCATTTACTTAACAAAAAGGAATGGCCAGTTTATTAAACACAATCAGTTGATAGCAATCCTGAGACTCAGCAATGCAATTTCATAATTGTTTGAACAGTAGAAAAATAAAACTACTGAAATATCCTTTTCATTTCATTTAAAAAATTAAATGTGAACTAAATATTTATATGTTTATTCTTACTTTACAAAATTGTATAGACTGCAGTAAAACCACAAATATGCATTTTTGCCTAAATGTACTCCAACAGAAGACATACCATTGGTTTGGGCTCATAATTAATATTAAGAGGTTCAATAAGTATACATATTGGAGAGTTATAATTGAATTATTGACATAAAGCAAACAGGCACATGACATAATGCTCTAATTTTGCTAACACTTCTTATTCAGAGTTATGTAGACCTAATTTGTTTGAAAAAACAATTCATAAATGCACAAAGTAATGTCAACATTAGCAAACACTGAAGGAATGATTTCTTTCCATACCAGGATTAAAGGAATATCTTCGCTGATAACAATAGTAAATATAATAATCAATATTTTGAAATACATTAAAGAAAAACCAGAACAAGAATTTTAACTGCACAGTCGCAGTTACCTAAAAACAATACTTTGGCAGGAATGGTTTCAGAGGATTTTGTCTTTTGATACTTTTGTGTTTTAAACTTACATGCATGTTAGAAATATTTTACTTTTAGAAGCTGCAGAAACAATGTTTTAGTATTTTACTCTATTTCAGTTATTCTTCTAATGGATTATTTTTATACTTTTTAAACTCAGAGTCAAAGAAATAAATCTGTGGACTTTTATTATGTTATTAACAGACATATATTATTACATAATGAATTCTGGTATCTAAAATTCTACAGAACATTTAATGACTATTAGTAAGACTGAGAGTGATAGAGAATCTAGACATTGCTTCAATATAGTCTGTAAGTTTAACTTTTATAAGTATAAAACACTAAATCTATAAGTTAAATACTGAAAACATTTGAAGTCTATTAATGGGCCCTCTCATCAAATGATGAGAGGGTCCTTTCAAGTATTGATTCTCTCCTTCCCCTTTGCAGACTTCAGAAATGGGAAGACACATGACTTTCTTTTGTTCTTGACTTTGTTTTTCAGTAGCCCCAAATGTGTCTCAGACAACACAGTAATTTCAGCAAAAACATGAGCCTATTCTGTGATGTGAATAAACTCAGATTGTTAAGTGGCTCCAATTACAAAAATTCCCACTTCGGTATTTTTCTCAGGGATCGCAAGAGCTGCTAGCATCCCAGTTTGAAAAAAGAAAAAGAAAAAATAACTGTAAGGGCAGCAAGAACTAGTCCATTCTGTTTTTTAAAAGTCTGGTGTGGTGAAAAGGAAAAAAGCCTTTTATTTGATTTGTTGAGTGGATCATTTTTATAAATCTTTTGAATGACTGAAATGCAAATATATATTTATTTTCATGTGTCATTTGTGAGGAATGTACAATTTCAAAAATTGAAATAATTGCAAATGTGATGCGAAATGAGTGATCTAAAGTTTTTCTTTTGAATGGCTCCCCCACTCTCTGCTTTGCCTCACATCAATTATAGATCCAAGGAGGCTGTTGATTTTACTTGGATTATTTATGGCAACGTAGTCTGTTTCTGACTTCCTTTGGTAGAAAGGTCTCCAGGGAATTTTTTTTTACCAGTTCCTAAAATTGTTACACCATCCATTTCTTTTTTCTTATTGAACACTCTAGTTGTGTTCATACCATATGTAGCTAAAGTTCAGTATTTCAAGTTAGGCTAACACTATCCTAATATATATACACATGTATATAAAACCATATTTTCTAGAGGAAATAATATGTATGTATTTACTTCTTCACCGGTTTGCTTTATTTTCTTTGATTACTCAAGGTCTGTGTATTGAGCAAACACAGGCACCTTGGTTATATTACATAGGCACCTTGGGGAGTTGCAGTCAGTGGAAGGCAGATAATGTGAAGTGGCTTCCAGTGAGTGGAAAGAGTTCAAGCAACTTCCAAAGGTACCTCCTAGGGTATAATTTATATGCATTAAAAATCCACTTCATTTTTCTTAAAGACCAAAATGTTCCTCTTATCCCCTAGCATATTTTTAATTGTTATTTATTATCATAGATGTTGGAAAAGGAAACACTTATTCGTATTACCTTCTTCCCAGAAGTGTATTTTCTCAAGCTATCCTGACAATGTTGCCCAGTCAAACTTTAAATGATTCTGAGGTTTTTTTGTCACCAACTTGAAAAAATTTCAAATGAGCACTCCTAAGTTTTCCCCCTGATATCTCTAATTAATCACCCAACCTTACTGAAACCAATTTACCTAAATTAGTCTTCTGAACTGATAGTCTTCAACATTTGTGGGGTAGAACAACACCAAAAAATTTTTTTTCTGCCATAGAAATTTCTCAAAGTCATTTATTAGTCTTGAGTGTTTTTCTTTGAACTGTTAGATGCATTTTCCTACATTTTTAAGTTCAGAGTTTCTGTGCTACATTTAATAGTAGAAATGTCATTATTGCTTTACTCTCAAGAAATATTACTGAATTATGTACAGATAGTAGGTCTGTTACATCCTTATACTGAAAGTGTTGGTTAATGCATCTTTAATTGAGGTAGTTTAATCTTAAATATAATTATATTTTCTTTATTTTTTAATTAAAAATTTAAATGTACTCCTTGCCGATATGTATACACAGATTCAATAAATATGCTATCCTTTACTTATTTAATTAATCTCTATTGATGGTTAATTAAATGATGGATGTTACCAATAGAGATTAATTAATCTCTATTGATGATTAATGCCACTGTTCTAGGCATTAAGAGATCTCAGTGATTTGGGAAGTTTGTGTATGATAGCTTTGATTCATTCTTAAAATTTCAGATAATTTGGGGCACCTGAGTGGCTCAGTCAGTTGAGCGTCCACCTTTGGCTCAGGTCATGATCCTACAGTTTGTGGGTTCGAGCCCCACATCGGGCTCTGTGCTGACAGCTCAGAGCCTGGAGCCTCCTTCGGAGTCTTTGTCTCCCTCTTTCTCTGCCCCGCCCCTGCTTGTGCTCTTTCCCTCACAAAAGTAAGTAAACATTAAAAAACATTTAAAAAATTTCATAGAATTACCCCTATTGTATCATTGCCAATGAGTTATATATTATTTATCTTATATGTACTAGATGTGTAAAAAGCAAATGCAAATTCCAAATAAATTAAATACTCACTTATAAGCATCCATAAATGTGCCCTATTAGTTGTATGTGCAGTGAACATGCAGGGGAATAACACAACTTTCTACAAGGTCATATGGGGTGAGACAGTATCCAAGCTTATCAAGGAAAATTAAAGACAAATTGCTTTTTCTTTGCAGTGCAAAAATTGTAAAAAACAGATATATGGTTCTTTTGTCCCTATGTACATTTTCTATCAGTAATGAAATACATTGGGTTTGGAAAGAAGAATTTGACTTCTTAAAATTTTTAAAATGTATCTTAAAACTATGCGATTAAATTCTTTCATCTTGAGTTGTTCATTAGAACTTGGCAAACCTTGGATGCAGATGGTTTATCTTCTTGCCTGAGGAAATAATTTTTTCAAAAGGATGATTGAGAACAATTGTAGATAAAATACTTCTCATGCTAGGAATTCCAACATCATAAGAAAATTATATCATCATGTAAGTTGTTAGTTATTGTACATTGTGCCAGTGACTATACTCCAGATAGCAGGTCTTCTATTGAAAATTATTGAAATGAATAGCTCGCTTCTCTGGCTACCTAATCCATTCTGCAACATCAAATCTATCAAGTGAAAAATAAAATGAGACAGACAAATAGAATTGTGTGGTAGCTACTCAAGTATATATACGTATATACATATACATATATATATGTATATGTATATACGTATATATATGTATATATGTTCGTACACATACATACACACATATAATTGTGTATGTGTATATGTATCTGTGTGTCCATTAAATTATATATAGGGAGAATTGCTCTTTTATACTGTGCTGTAACCTCCCAGAGAGTTCTGAATATAGCTCTTAAGAGGGAGAGAAATAGGAGACAAAAGACAGAAATCTAAAACAGTAAACATTCACATAAAGGTCAAGGTTAAGACATTGAGACCTGATACATTTTTTCAAAAGTATATGCCTGTTATCGAATATTAATTTCAGGTTAATTCAAAACATCTAGTTTCTTTATAGATTTTTAAATTTCTATGGTGTATACGTGCGTGTGTGTAATGTGTATCTCATGGGACAACTTGTTAAATTCTCCTACGTGTTTCATTCACATTTTTTTGTGTGTTTTCAATCAACGAAAAGTCAGAGTGGACCTAAACTGATCTAAAACTAACTCACAAGTTACAGTTTTACTACTAACATAACAAATAAGGCTAAATAAATATATTCAGTAAATACATATAAAAGACAAATCATAAGTTCTTGATATTTAATATTATATATTTACTTGCTAGATTTCAGTGTTTGCTGGACTTATTTAAAGTTTTTATAATGGTATACCACACACACACACACACACATACACACACACACACAAGCTCTTGAATATTTAGAATATCCTCCTGAAAGTCTGAATCATTTTTCAGTAAAAAATGTCTCATCCCAAGTATACGTAACTGAAGTATTAACATCTTTTACTCTTATATTACTAAATATTGATTAATGGTATAAAAACAATTTTTTATTTACTGTTTTATGAGATTTAGCACACTAGAAAAAAATATTGGATACTTAGATTCTTTCCTGCATTTAAATTTGTGACACCAATTTTATGCCACATAAGATTCAATTTCGTCATCTGGAATGTCCCAGAACTGTTTGAGATTCATTCCCTGGACAAGACATATTGTCTCTCCTCACCCAGGTGACAGATTCATGCTTAAATATTAGTCTTAGATGAAATAGTAAGCACAATATTTTTCAGACAGTTATAAAATACTTGATTTTCTCACAAGGAGTCCATTGTGATATTTAAGAATCCTTATAGTCAAGGGTGTGGTTGCACATTTAGTTATAATCCTTAAAGTTGAAACTAAATATCACTTTCTTGCAGCCTCTGTAGAAAGAAAGTTTCTGACACTTGCTAAACTTGTAGTATATTTATTGAATGAATGAATGCATGAAGAAATAGCTGTTTACAGTATTTTGCTTATGAACCTCTTTTGGCCAATATATGTTAATACATGTATTTATTAACATGGTTTTATTTAAACTTTTTTCAGTTTTACTGAGAAGTAATTAACACACATCACTGTTTAAGGTGTACAACATGACAGTTTGATTTATATATATTTTGAGATGATTATCACAATACTTTCAGATAACATCCATCATTTCATATAGATAAACAATACAAAGAAGAAAAAAAATTCCCCTTTAGATGAGATCTTTTAAGATTTCTTCTTAACAACTTATATACCATATAGCAGTGTTACCTACAGTCATCGTGTCGTACATTATAGCCCTACTACTTGTTCATCCTATAACTGGAAATTTTTACTTTGGGACCAACTTCCTCCAATTTCCCCTCCCCTTCACCCCAATCTCGGTTAAGCACATATCTGATCTATCTTTGCATAACATTTTTTTTAGATTATACATACAAGTGAGATTATACAGTATTTATCTTTTTTCAATCTGATTTATTTCATATCACATAATACTTTCAAGGTCCATTCATGCCACAAGTGGTAGGATTTCCTCTTTTTATGGCTGAACAATAACCTATTTATGTATGTATGTGTCTATCTATCTATGTATCGAAAATCCCACAACTTCTTTATCCATTCATCCCCTGATGGACACTAAGGTTGCTTCATGTCTGGGGTATTGTAAATAATGCTACTATAAGCATGGAGGTGCATTTTTTTTATTTACATGGACACGCAATGGGCCTAGAAGTACTAGAACATTTTTTTAAGTTTATTTATTTAGTTTGAGAGAGAGGGAGAGTACATGGGGGAGGGGCGCCCTCAGAGAGGAGAGAGAATCCCGAGCAGGCTCCATGCTGTCAGTGCAGTGCCCAACAAGGGGCTCAGTCCCACAGACCATGAGGTCATGACCTGAGCCAAAATCAAGAGATAGATGCTTAACTGAGCCACCCGGGCACTCCCGGGTATCTTTTTTAGTTGGTGTTTTTGTTTCCTTTGGATATATTTTCAGAAGTGAAATTGCTGGATCCTATGGTAGTTCTATTTTTAATTTCTTGAGGATCTTCCATAGTGGCTGTGCCAATTTATAATCCTACTAACAGTGCACAAATATTTCTTTTCTCCACGTCCTTGCCAGCATCTGTTTTTCTGTTATCTTTTCGATAATGTACTGGCCAATATTTAACTATAAAAGTGCAAAAGTAAAGTTTTTATTCTATTTTTATTGCATTGAACTCTGTGGCAATATACTGAATATAATATAGCAGTATACTAAAGCTGGGCACTTCATGTATGAGATAACGATGCTCAATTTATTTCCTGTTCCCAAACCTAAAAACTTCCTGTCTACACTATCCTGGGCTCCTTCTATCCTTTCTCTCTTTAGCCCAAGTCAAATGTTACCCATGTACTGCGTCTCACCCTCTCAGCCTCTGAGGGGATTTGCTTCAGTAGTGATCCTGCTTCCAATCTGTGACTGTAGTTTATCCTTCATGTATCCAGGGATATTTTCACCATCAGTGCCTCTTAGCTTAAAACAGCAAATATGGGATGATTCCTACTTGCCGCCTCTACTTCCTTCATTGCTGTATATACCTTTGTACCTCAACTGACTAAGATCTAGACCCCTTTCTCATCATGCCATTCAAGCTGCTCATGCAGTTTCATTACTGGTCACTTTACTATATACATTTTCCAGTTTTCATCTAATTTGACTTAGCGGTACCATTGACAGGATGACCCATGACTATATCTTCCTTGTTGGAAACTTGCTCTCAGAATAAGCATTCATTCTAGGTTCTTTTTCTGATTCATTAGGTATTCCTTCCTAGGTTTGGGCAGTCTTAATTTTTCTAAGCACTTCCTTCCCTTCCAGAGTATGGTGGTGGGTCTTCTCATGAAGATCATTGTGTGCACGTGTTTATTTTTTCTCATCCTGAAAACACTCTCTATGAATTCATCCACCTTGACAGCTCGTATCATCACTGAAAAAAAATGATGACTTTGAAAATCGTATCTAAATTTTGAGGCTAGAATTCCTTCCCAGGGCATTTGGGACAAGCTGGAGTCCTGTGGCCCCAGAAGTATCTCTTGGCTGACCTTTTCAGCTTCTAGAAGGTACTATATTTCTCCTAATACCAACTGTCCTGGTTTAACTCTTCATGTTTTTTAGGATTTTGTTTTGTTTTGTTTTCCTGCTCAATTGTGTCATTTAAAATAGAAATAAAACTTTTGATTTGAATTGCCTATCAATATTATTTTAAAATCTATTTTATAAATAAGTGAATTTTAAGGATTCAATTGAAGAAAAATGGGTATAGATTATCATATATAATGTTACACTTATATAATTTTATTGTGTTCAAATATATTGTCATATTTAATCAATAAATTCTCATGTCACATAACTTAATTATTATTATTATTATTTATTTTATTGTAAGAAACTTAGGCTTCTAGAGGTTTGGAGGCTCACCAAAGATCACACTAATAAGTGACAAAACAAAGATTTGAAATATTTAGGAAAAATTACATATCTTTGCATAAATATTACGTAGTCTTTAATTTTTACCAACCACAATTTAATCACATTATACTCCATACCTTAGAGTAGTTTGTTTAAGTTTTGTATTCTTTACTAGTCCGTTTTTTTGGATAGACGTAATAATTTAGTTCTAAGGCATGAGACAAAGTAGAAGATTAAAAGGTAAATCAAAGACCATTTATTAGCTACAATTTGTTTCTGTATTCTAAAAACGAACAGTGACTGTATGTTTTCTTTCTTTTGCATGAGATCCACAATAAATACAGGTGAGAAAATTTGTAACTAAACCTAGAAAATAGATCCTTTTTTTTCCTCTTGAAGAACTAAAATGCTACTTCCCCAAGATTCAGAGAAATCACCTATCCCTAGTGCATTTTGCTCAGTTCTCTTATATAGTGATGGCCTTTTGACATTTGCCTTAAGGGCTCTTTCTGATCTTACCACTCATTCCACATGTTTAAACAAAACATGTGGTTTTCCCAGTGTCCTGCCACCAACTGGGAAATATAATCTCTGAAAGAGGCCGGAGCCAAGACCCCAGAAGTTCTTAAGAATTATGCTAGTACGAGACTCTTGACTAGCAATGAGGGGCACTAACATTCCTCTCTGGCGCCTGCTGAAACAAATTTCAAGAATGGTAACAGGCTTGTTTTAGGGTTTTAAAACTATCAGTCTGGGATCAGCAGCCTTTTCTAAGAGGCTGTAGATGCCAAATTCCAGCTGTCACAACTTGCTTCTGTGAGAACCTTGTGCTCAGTCTGTCAGAGACTTGGAAGATGAACTTCGTTAAGACCGTGCGCCACATCCCTTTTTATAGACAGACCAAACCCAAACCACAAATCTCCCTCTTGAAAACCCCAGCCCTTCCTTCCTGGTTTGGAATACAGGGTCAACACAAGGTTATCTGTAGGTTGGGTGTGAGCACCCAAACAAAATATTTAGCCAACTGTATGACTAGTTTGTGGTTTCAGGTTTTTATTTCAAAATCTTTGCAGCCCATTAATCACTACCATGAAAGAGTCTTCATCAAGAGTTCATGCTTAGTTCACTCATTGGGCTACAGAATAAGTGTTTGTATTTTCTTAGCACAAAGAGAAAAGTAGTAATTGACCAAATTGAATCACAGGCATGCCTAGAATTTGGGAAGTTCAAGCAAATATTTTTCTCTATACAAGATTTCAATTATCTGTATATGACTATACAGTAGCTACTTGGGTGATATTAGTTTTCTTAGGGAGGAAAAGGTAAGCTCTGTGTGTTTTCTCAGGACCAGAACCATGACTAATAAACTGTTTATCAACAGAAGGAATAGCTGATCCTCAAAAAGTTGAGTGTTTAGCTGATAGCCTCAGTGAACCTTATACATAAAGTGTTTATTGGATCTAAGTGGTCTCTGATTACTCTTAATCAGAATTTTAAAAATTATTTTCAAAAGCAATGAAGTAATATTTAACAATAGTTGAATTCTTAATAGGTTTGGGGCACTATTCTGAGTCTTTTTTTTTTCCTTTAATGCACTAAATCCTCATAATACGATGAGGTGGCTATTTCCATTATACCTGTTTCATTGATAAGAAAGAACAGCCCTGGAAAAGTTAAGTAACTTGGACAGGATATCATGGTTAGAAGGTGGAAGAAATGGGTTTCAAATTTGGTGCTATGGCTTGAAATATAGAAAGCAATGGATGGAAGGCTCCATTTATTATTGTGGAACTTAATCTTTTGGCTTCCCTCTCAATATCCATAAGAGCTATTTGTATACTAAGCATATCTATGAAATAATAGTATGGTTAGATTTTTAGTAACATTGTTCTTTCCATGATTTGGTTTTGTTTGTTATATGAATAGTCATTTTCAGTAAGTCAGCCTCAGTATTGATACCTTTGGATGGTACGCTAGGTTAGGAGTCAGAAGGCCTGAGTTCTGGATATTCTGCTGCCACAGACAAATTTTGTGTCTATAACAAGTCGTTTTGAGTCTGTTTTCTCTCTCCATCTGATGGTAGTAAGGTTTGCCTTGCTCTGGCCAACTAACAGAACTGCCTTATACATCAGAGACAAGAAATATTTTAAAGTATTGTGTCCATAAAAATATTATATGTATGTAAGCTGCTATATTTGGTGTAATAAACACTAATCTTAAAGCTATTTGAGTGACTTAAACAAATACTAATACCTATACTTATAAAGTTGGCGATTTTGTCAGATGTTATAGTTCTTAATTTTGATAATGTACATCTTACCTATTTTTAGTGCCTTGGTGTTGTATCTAAAACCTCATAATCAATCACAAAGTTACCTAGATTGTATCATATGTTTTCTTCTAGAAATTTTAGTTTTGGATTTTACACTTAGGTCTACAATGCAGTTTGAATTAACTTTTCTTAAAGGTGTAAAATCTGTGTCTAGGTTATTGTTGCTTTTTTGCATGTGGATATCTGTTCGTGTGATTTGTTGAAAAGACTGTTCTTTTGTTCCTTCGTCAAAGATCAGTTGACTATATTTGTGTAGGTCTGTTTCTGGTTTTATTAATCTACATGTCTATTCTTTAATCAGCCGGCCAATCAATCAGTACTACAGTGTCTTGATTACTGTAACTTTATGGTAAGTCTTAAGATTGGTGGTGTGAGTCCTCCAACTTTGTTCTTCTCCAGTGCTGTGTTGGCTTTTCTAGGTCTTTTATCTTTCCATATAAATTTTAGAATACGTTGTGAGTATCTGCAAAATAGTTGAGATTTTTATTGGGATTATATTGAATTTATACATCAAATTGCAAAGAATTAATATTTGTAAATGTTTATTTTTGAGACAGAGAGAGAGAGGGAGAGGGAGAACGAGTGGGAGAGGGGCAGAGAGGGAGGGAGACAGAGGATCTGAAGCAGTCTCCACTCTAACAGCAGAGAGCCCAATACAGGGCTCAAACTCATGAACTGTGAGATCATGACCTGAGCTGAAATCAAGAGTTGATAATTAACTACCTGAGCCACCCAGGCACCATGCAAAGAACTAATATTTTAATAATGTCAAGTATTTCAACTGAACACAGAATATCTCTTCATTTATTCAGATCTTTCATCAGTTTTATTGTTTTCTGTATATAGGTCCTGTATATATTTTGTTAACTATTTTGTTTATAAAATGCTTACTTTATTTGTTGACATATTGTAAATGTCATTTTTTAAAATTCCAAATATCAATATTTCATTGCTTATAATAGGAAAACAACCAACTTTTATGTATTTATCTTATATCTTGCAACCTTGCTATACTTGATTATTATTTTTAAGAGACTTGTTTTTTGTTTTTTATCAGTTCTTTCAACATTTTCTATGTATAAATTTATGTCATTGTATGTAGTTCTTTGTATACACTGGATTTGATTTGCTAATATTTTATTGAAGAATTTTATATCTATGTTCAGGAGACATATTAGTTAGTAGTTTTCCTTTCTTAAAATGTTATTAGTGTAGTATTTTAATGTGACAAAGAACTAGTTCCAATATAGATCAAGATGCTAACTCCAACGGGCAAAATTAATTTATGAGTGCAGTCAAGAGCATATTACAAACATTTTTTTAACTTCCTGGTCCCTATTTTAGTGTTAACATTTACATAGCATCCTCAGCTCACTAGCTTAGAACCTAAAGGTAGGTAAAGAAAGGTCTTTGATGGCCTACAGTGGACATCCATTAATGAACATACATAGGAAATAACCATCACAGATTATTTACTATTCATGTTTGATATAAAATATTAACAATCTTGGTAATATAGCCTGTAAATACACAGACTAGAGAAAACAAACAATCTGTTTGGGGTTGAAGGCGCACCTACAGAAATGTTATTTACAGAAATGAGAAATTATAGTTGCCAGTTTTGGCATACTGGCCGCATGAACACCAGTCACAAGAACACACGATAATTGTGGGATAGGTATAAATTTAAAGGCTTCTGACATCTCATTAGGCAACAGAAATACTACTGTGTTGTAACTACATATATTCATTGCTTTCACAATGATGTCAGTGAGCCCTCAATAAAAGATTAAATTGCATCTATAATGTTTCCATTCTACATTGCTGTCTAATTTAGAAGAGACAATTATTGATGTGGTTCAAAACAAACGAAGAAACTTCTATAAAAATAGTTAAGCCAAGAAATTGTTATGTAATATGATTAAGTTTCAGTTTTCCTTAAAATCTAATATAGAGCACCACATTCCCTAAAAATGACAGAATAAGTAAATTATAGCACATTATAGTACAGGATTTGATTTGCAAACATATATTTGGGTACACCATTTCTTAGCTTTTCCTCCCTAGGGAAGCAAATTTGAAGCAGGGATATAGGAATGGGCACTGAAAGTCCACATAAACAGTACTTCTCAGCCTTCATTTACATGGGATTAAGTCAGATAAATCAAGTTTCTTGAGGTCATATTTGGCACTTGGTGCCTTCACTTCCTCATTTCTATTCTGATTAATCGATAGTGATCTGGATTTTACCTCCTACTACGTCAGTGAAATTACACATCCTGTTGAGTCCAAAGCGCACTTTCCCATCATTCTATTACTTGAAATTTGTGGTATTTTACACTACTGGGCACCTTCTTTCTTTCATCTCTATTTCCTTTGGTTTCTTGGACATTAGGCTGTCCTGATTTTCACCATCTACCCTGATCAAATCATCTTGGTCATCTTCACAATTTCTGCTTTATCCACTAATTAATATATATAGTTGTGTATAATAACATGTATAATACATACATATACATGTATGTGTATATACAGATATAAGTACCTATATAGGACATGTTTAAAGGAGGCCTATACCTATATAGGTGTGTGTGTGTATACATATATATACACACACTCCTAGAGAAGAATGATTATATACATATGCATACACACACATATGTATATATAGATGTGTATATGTATATGTATATAATCACTCTTCCCTATAATTTTATTCTTGTTCCTCTGATCTTTTCAGTACACTCCCCCAATGAGCTATGTCATCCAAATGCATGGTTTCAGTGATTTCCTCGGATGTGCAATACAGGCCTCACTTTGACTTTCTGATTTTCATATCCCACCATTTTTTGTACAGCTTCACCTAGAAGCTTCATAAATACCTTGAACTCAACTTGGCTAAAATTAATCTCATCATCTTTCCCCTAACTTGCCCTTTTACATATATCCTCCCACTGTACTAATTTTCTATTGTTGTTGTAACAACTTACCACAAACTTTGTGGTTTAATACAACATACATTTATTGTCTTACAGTTCTGGAGGTCAGAAGTCTACAATGGGCTAAAATCAAGGTGGTGGCAGGGCTATGTTCCTTCTCAGTGCTCTAGGGGAGAATTTGTTTTCTTTCCTTTTCTGGCTTCTAGGACTGACTTCCGTGGCACATGGCCACTTATTCCAGCACTAGCATCTTCAAATACCTCTTTGATCCTTAACCCATTTTCTGCCTGTCCCTTTCATGTTAATGTACTCTTGTGATTACATTGGACCTACCAGTATAATCTGGAATAATCTCCTTGTTTTAAGGTCTGTTTATTAGTAACCTTAATTTCATGGACAACTTTAATTCCCCCTTGCCTTGTTACATAACAGGTTCCAGGAATTAGGACAAAGACATGTTTAGAAAAGGCCATTGTTTTTCCTACCACACCAGTTTTTGTGAATGGCAAGTCTGCAAGCCAAAAGCTATTCTTCCTAGACTCTGAACACAAGATTTATCAATGTTACACTTTACGTCATCCTCTCCTCCACACAATCTCTGATCCCTTTTCAAACACAGAAGTTCATGTTTTCGTCCTATCGAGCTCAGATAATAGTATTATCCTCCTAACTGTTCTCTCTGTGGCCAGTCTTGCACCATCCTTGCTCTGATAATACTGACACCCTTGCATATTTCAACATCTACCCTCTACAGACATACAGATAGATATAAATAGGCAAATATTTTAAGATTTTAGCTCTTTACAGCATTACACGGTGGTGATAAAACATCTGAGACTTCCACTCAAAGCCTTCAGACCTGGTTCCTGAAACCTGTTTACTCTCACCATATGCCGGATGTTCCAGCCACAGCATGTTCTACTCAGTGTCTGATTCAATGTTGCTGTTTCTTGCTGTATTTGTCTTTTCACTTTCTATATTCTATATCAAATGCTTGTCCTCCTCTATCGTCCTTTATTCTAGCTATCTACACTTATCCTTTAAGACTCCTCACAGATAAATTTTCCTTCAGAAAAACTCGCCCTGTCTGAGTGGAGACTTAACCCTTCTCTATGCTCAAAGAGAGCTGCATTTGTATCAGAATATCCAATCTACTGGGTATAATTCTGGATTACTTGTCTATCTGCTTCATAGCTTCCTTGAAAACAGGAACTTTGGCTTCCATTTGGTACCATCAGAGCTATAGCGTGATTGGTAAAAAGCAGATACACAGAAACTGCTTCATGCATGAGTACCGAGGATATTAATCTACTTTAGGAACTAAAGGAATATTGTATCTTCATCTTGATGGAATTAATCTAGTCTTCTAGGCTTTCCCCAGGTAGAAGCAGAAACTCTAATCTTTAATATCCTAAGAACTGGACCAGAATTTAGATGCTTTCTTCAAGAGGGGTCAGGAAAACATTTCCTCTGGCTCTAGTCTAGAGCCATAGACCATGAGGCAGGGTTTTTAAGGCAGCTAGAATGCCTGTACCAGATAAATTTTACAGGAGCTGAAATGACATTTCCCTCTTGTCTCAATTCGTAATTGGCTGCTCATGGTCACTGAGGTGTTTATACAGCCTCAAGGCTGGCTCCATTTTGCTGCCATCTGTCTTAGTTATAAGTACACTACAGGCTCCATATGGCTCCTTAATTCCAATGACCCTAAAGCATTCTAGTGTTTCACAGGGCCAGTTGAGACAACTGACTCACCTTATTTGCTTTGGGTGTGGAATAATTAGGAAATGGAATTAATAGTACCCCAGATCTCTCAAAATACTTTTCCTTTAATAGAAGAGGCTACTATAGACAACCACCATCTATGTCACAGCTTCTCATGTTCATCTACTCTCTAAATAGAGAAGACATTTTGCTCTTAAAATAGTATAAAGGTTACATTTTTATTTGTAGTCAATAAAAATAATGTAATATCCACCAGATTCATGCTCAGTTTATTATTTCTGTCATAGTATAGATCATTATCCTTTTTGCTTCATGATGATGGTACACTCTTTTGCTGTACTTGGGCCCGTCATGATTATAAATTACATATGCATGTATTCAATCAAAGGTTTTTATTCAATGCAAAACTTCCTCAGTTAATCATCTAAGTCCTTTCATGAAGACCCTTTGAATCTTCATTCCCATTGCTATTTTTTTTCTGTTTTATAACTGCCCTTGCAGATTGATTCTGTAACCATCTGCCTTACCAATTATAACTAAACAGTGCTGGAGAATTAATGAAGCCACGCAACTTGGCCTCAGTACCCATTCACTGTTTCCCGGGTCTGGTGGGACCTCACTCTATTATAAGTTTCTTTCTTATTCTTCAGAAGCTTCTATCCTATTGCCCTCAATAAAAATCTGAAGACTTACTATTCTCTTCATAATCCAAACACTTCCCTTCGTCTCTCACACCCCACCCAACTTCCTACCTCTTTTAGCCACAGACTGCTCAATGAGGCCACCTTATCATCATCCTCTTTTCTAATCCAAGAGAGTTAATTATTCCATTGAAGATTAATCCATTGAAATGCTCTCCAATACACTTCTTATCTTCTCAGAGGGCCTTGCATTATCAGTTGTCTGCTCTGTGTTGAATCATAATCTACTGCTTCTTTACTGAAGTTTCTCAATAAAACATTCAGGTCGACATATCCTCCCTATGTAAAACATAAAAACAAAGACTTTGCTACTAATACTATCTTCAGATTATACCAGTCTCTTCCACTCCTTTGTCATCAAAAGCTCTTGAATCCATCTCTGTACTTACTGTCTTCACTTCCTCCCTGTTTCCCTCCCTTTACCTCCACCTCTATTAACTGTCTTAAAGGATGTACTTTTATCTTTCATGGGACTTCATGCTATCCTTATACCTCTATCATTTGTGTGAGCTTCTTTTTCTCTGTCCCTTAAATTACAAATATTTCTAAGATGTTGCAAACTGACCTAAATTGGTGAGGTAATTCATGATCCTAAGTTTCATTTTTTGGTGGGTAATGACAATCATTCCAAGAATTTGAGGTGAATTAAGAGAAGTAACTAACTTCTGCAGACTTGCTATTAGAATATAATAAAAGGAAGATACAGACCAGATTCTGCACACACATGACAGACATTTATTAAACAAATGTTCAGTAGAAAAAGCAGGCATTAAATGGTTCTCTATGAGATTGATTTGGTCTTTAATTTTTATACTGAAACCCATCTTCTTCTTTCTTTAGTTGCATTAAATACCCATGATTTGGAATTATTTTATATGTGTAGGTATTGGGTGAGTAAATAGGTGTGTGTGGGAATCCTTGTATGTTCATGTTGTCATGTCATGAAACAGGTGGAATAATTCATCGACAAAAATCTCAAACACATTCCCACGTTTTCTGTGCTAACTGGAAAAAGGAAAGGTGAAGGGAAGAGGGAGGGAGTGATGGTGAGACGGAGAGGGAAGTAGAAATAAGAGAGAAATATTTTACTTTTTTTTTCCAGTTCCAATCATTTGAAAGTACACTAGCATTCAGACCTATTTTGGAACAAGCTCCAAGAACATCTGAATATATTTATTTGAAAAAAATATTCTTGGGGATCTAGTAGTTAATTATGATACCTTTTTATTTCCTTTTTTTAAAAAACTCCCTCTGTTAGAACAGATCATAATTATTATATTTGAGTAAAATTAGATCTTACTTAACTATATTCTATTTTTATAGTGATTTGAAATTACTTAATGAGGGCATGATAGGTTTTTAAATCAGAAATATTAATAATACATATAACATTCTGGCATAATTAACTGAAATGATTATAAAATCACCCATAATAAAACTTACCAAGTAAAATGGCTTTAATTTTTATTTCTTTTAATACTTAATCACAACATATTGTTTTTTACAGTTGTAACCATAACGTAGATAAAATTTCTTTTCTAATACTATTCAAATAGCTATTTTTCCATGTTGCTTCATAGTCATAATAACTATTTCTAGTTGTAACAAGATATGTGATGTAGCAGATAAACATCCTCTTTCTTACTCATATCCCTATTTCTTGGCATTTGCTTCTTCCATTATTTGGTATTGTAAATATGTTATATTAACATCTCTCCATAGATTATATTTTCTTTCCTGTTGGATTATTACTTAAAATAAATTCCCAGAAGTGATATTACTGGATCAAAAAATATGAATCATGTTTGTGATTCTTGCTGCATACTATACATGATTTCCCAGAAGTTTCAAAAATAATAGTTAACAATCATTTATTGATTATACATTAAATTCCAGGAAATATATTGCTGCTGGACATACAGGAAAAAAAAAAAAAAGAGTCCTTGTCCTGGAGAAAACTAATTCTGTATTCTCTTCTTGGGTAATCCATCTATTGCCATAGGCAAGGAAACCATTTATTGAACTTTAGTGGCTTAAGAATTATATTGGGTGCTCAATTAAAATAGAACACTAATTAAGTGCCACTTTCCCAGAGATTCTGAATAAATAGGCCTGAAAGGGCATCTAGGTTTTCAGCATTTTTAACAATAACCCCTATATGGTTTTGATTCAGGTGATTCACAGACCACAATTTGAGAAGTACTGATGTTTGTGTCACTATCCAAACCTGAATCTCTGGACCTGTCCCTGCCCCAAGTGCTTCAGCTCAACTGATTTTAGAGATAAACTCAGCACATCCCAAACTGAACTCTTCCTTCCCCTCAACTTCAACTAATGCCCCCTTTTCTGCTTCTAGGAGAGTGAATAGCTTATCCCTAGTTACTACATTTAGATTTTATCATTTAATGCCGGCTGCTTTTTTATTGAGGTATAATAGACGTATAAAATTATGATAGGTATACAACATAATGATTTGATATTTGTTTAGATTGAAAATGATCTCCACAATAAGTCTAGTTAATATCAGCTACCGTACCGAGTTATAATTTTTTTTTCTTGTGATGAGGATTTTTAAGGTCTACTCTCTTAGCAACTTTCAAATATGCAATACAGTATTAACTATAGTCACTATGCTGTACATTATATCCCCATGACTAATTTATTTTATAACTGGAAATGTGTGCCCTTTTTAAAAGGTTTATTTATTTATTTAGAATGTGTGTGTACAACCTGGGGAGGGGTAGAGAGAGAGGGAGAGAATCCCAAGCAGGCTTCATGCTGTCAGCACAGAGCCCTATGCTGGGCTAGATCCCATGAACCATGACATCATGACCTGGACTGAAATCAAGAGTTGGACACTTGACTGAGCCACCCATGTGCCCCATAGAAATTTGTCCTTTTTGACCACCTCCACCCGTTTTGCCTACTTCTTGCTCCCACACTCTGGTAACCAAAATACGTTCTTCGTGAGCTTGTTTTGTTGTTTGTTTTTGTTTTTATTTATTAGACTCTACATATAAATGGGATTATACAGTATTTATATTTTTCTGTAATGATTTATTTCACTCAGCATAATGTCCTCAAGGTCCATCCATGTTGTCACATTTGAAGATTTCATTCTTTGTTTTGACTGACTAATATTTCAGTGTGTGTTTCTGTGTGTACGTGTGTGTTTATGTATGTTCATGTGTGTATGTGTGTATGTGTGTGTATCATTGTTTACCCATTTTCTTTATGCATTCATATATTGATGAATACTTAGGTTGTTTCCATACCTTGGCTATTGTAAATAATATTTCAATATATATGGGAGTGCATACATCTTTTTAAGTTAGTGTTTTCATTATCTTTGGATAAATTCTTAGAAGTGGGATTGCTGGATCATCTGATAGTTTGTTTTCTTTTTTTAGTTTTTTAGAAAACCTTCATACTGTTTTCCTTAGAGGCTTCACCAATTTACATTCCCACCAACAGTGCACCAGGATTCCCTTTTCTCCATGTTTTCATTGACACTTGTTATTTCTTGTGTTTTTGGTAGTAGTCATTCTAACAGGGGTAGAGTGGTATCTCACTGTGGTTTTGACTTGCATTTCCCTGATGATTAAGGTTGTTAAACATATTTTTGTGTACCTTTTGGCTATCTCTATATCCTCTTTGGAAAAATGTTTATTCAGACATTCTGCCCATTTTTCAATCAGATTGTTTTATCTGTTTACTCTCAAGTTATGTGAGTTCTTTATATATTTTGGGTATTAATCCCTTATTACATAAATGATTTGCAAATATTTTCTCTTATTCAGTAAACTGCCTTTAATTTTATCGATGGTTTCCTTTGCTGTGCAGAAACTTTTTAGTTTGATATAGACACACTTGTTTATCTGTACTTTTGGAGTCAGATCCCAAGTATCAACAGAGACTGATGTCATGGTGCTTATCACCTTTGTTTTTCTTCGTGATGCTTTACAGTTTCAGGTCTTACATTTGAGTCTTTAATCCATTTTGACTTAATTCTATATATGATATAAGAAAGTGATACTTTCATTCTTCTGCATATGACTGTCCAGTTTTCCCAGTCACATGCAGAAAAATGAAAGTATCACTTTCTTATATCACTATTTATTCCAGAGACTGTTCTCTATTATATATTCTTGGTCTTTTGTCATAAATTAATTGAGCATATAAACATGAGTTTATTTCTGGGCTCTCTATTCTGTGCCATTGACCCACATGTTTGTTTTTATGTCAATACTATACTGTTTTGTAATGTAGTTTGAAATCAGAAAATGTGATGCTTCACATTTTTTTTCTCATTGTTTTCACATTGTTTTTTCTCAAGATTGCTTTGGCTATTTTGTGTGTGTGTGCTTCCATAAAAGTTTTAGGATTGTTTGTTCTATTTATGTGTAAAATGCCATTGGGATTTTGGATAGGGATTGCACTGAACAAACTGCTTTGGGTAGTTTGGAGATTTTAACAATATTAATTCTTCTAATCCATGAACACAGAAAATCTTTGCATTTATTTGTGTTGTGTTCCGTTTCTTTCATCAATGTCTTAGGTCTTTCCCTTTCTTAATTAACTTATTCCTAGGTGTTTTGTACTTTTTCATATAATTATAAATGGGACTTTTTTCTTAATTTCTCTTTCTGATAGTTTGTTAATGCCTAATTATTTGTGGGTATGACTTACAAATAACAGTTTCTTTTTTTTTTTTTTTACAAATAACAGTTTCTATGTGAACACATTCATTAAGTTCTTAAAGGTTTCCCTAAAAAACATAGGCAACCCGCCAAATATTTAGTTTTATATTCATGACCCTTCAAGTAACTTAAGTTTTTACTCTGGAAATTCTCCATGAATAGGTTTCCATGTGACCCTGTAGCACATTATTTTGGAAAAGTGTGTGCATGTATACAGTAAATATATGTATGCATCTTTATGCATATAAGCATTCACACATATGTAACAAAGTTATGAAAACAAACATGACTAATCTGAAGATATTAGAATAAAAAGCTGTGCTCCTTTACATATTTATTTTATAAATTAGAATTGGAGGGACAAATTGAAATTTATTAGAAAGATCCTATATGCCAATCCTCTGTACATACCTGCATACTACTCTATCTTGTCACATTCACTTTGACCAGTAGCCTTGTAGCTATCAGAAAAGTTCTTACTGCTTACTTAACTTCACTGGTGTGTGTAATGGAAAATTTAATCCACCTAACAGAGATTTACTGCAGTTTATTCATGTTATCAAAAATACATCTAGGGGCGCCTGGGTGGCTCAGTCGGTTGAGCGTCCGACTTCGGCTCAGGTCATAATCTCACAGTTCGTGGGTTCGAGCCCCGCATCAGGTTCTGTGCTGACGGCTCAGAGCCTGGAGCCTGCTTCGGATTCTGTGTCTTTCTCTCTCTGCCTGTCTTCTGCTCACACTCTGTCAATCCCTCTCTCAAAAAATAAATAAATATTAAAGAAAAATTTAAAAAAATACATCTAGTCATCATCTCTTTAATGAATACTTTCATTAAATTCTCTTTTCTCTTGGATTCTAGAATATTACTTTTTTCTGGTTCTTTATATTCTTCTATTTCTACTTTTTCTCAACTTTAAGGGTGTCTGTTCCTCCACTCATATCATAACCACTGCTGTTTTTTGGAGTGGCATCCTCAGCCTCCATTTCACTCTGATCTTTCTGGGTTGATTTCCCATGCTTTCATGGTACCAAATACTGGTTATAAACTGATGTTACCATTCATCATCTTCTGTTAACCTATCCTGATTATATATGTTTGTATGTATTTATTAAAAATACACTATTGTGTATTTGTAAAGTTACATATAAAATAACCCAATCATCCAATCATTGTCAGGCCCAAATAAAGCAAAACAGCAACAGTTGCTTTTTCTAACTGTCCACATATGAAACCAGGCCATGAGTGGTGTAAAGGATGTATTTATGAAGAGTATATAGTGAATGGATGTACCTTGAAGTTTGTTGGCTAGTACAAACCACAGAATGAGAAAGCTACCAAGTAGAGAGGAAGAAAGCTGGCTCCTTTTTATTGCAGGCCTATTTCTTTTTATATCATTAGGTTAGTGGAGGAGTTCTTTCAGCACTCAAGGGTAAACCTATTCTTGCGTAAGTGCTTCTCTATACCATTTCTGATGGCTTCATCAGGCCTATAGCAGCCTGGCTATTGCTTTTCAAACATGTGTTGCTATAAATGTCCTGATTCCAGCTTACTTTTGCAGTAATTAGAGATACCTCACACATCTCCCATTGCTGCCTACCCATCCTAGTTTCCTGAGCAAGCCTTGCTCCAGGTCTCATCCTTGCCTTTGCAATAGATGTTGTAAAAAAAAAAATCTAGACTATTTTACCTAGACTACATTTCTTTCATCTTCTCTTTTATGGACTGATTTCTGTATGTTATGTATTTCTCAATCCTCACTTCTCGGCAGCCTTTCTTCTCCTCCTGACTCTTCCTAGGTCCTGCCTGAGTATTCCTTCTCTTTGCTCACTTTGCCATACATTTTATTGTATTACAATTTAATTTCTCTCTGGCTGACTACACCATAAACTCTTTGAAGACAAGGATAATGTCTTTTCTTTGTCTGAATCTTCAATGCTGAACATAGTTATCTCTGAGGAAGTTATCTTAATATGGAATATTTTATGCCATATCTTAATATCTCTATGAAATGTAAGCTGAAAGGAGTTTATGACTCTTAGAATTTACTGCCCCATTCAGCACATATTCCTTTCAAGCCCTCGTTTCTGAGCTAAGGACTGCAGTGATTCTGTTTCAATGTTTTTCACCAAAATTGACTTTGGTGAGAACCAACTCTAAGACCTCTGTGACAATTACCACTCGCTGATCAAATTAGGGCACAGCTAGAGTTTCCATGTTGAAAATCATCATAATAAAATTGGCCAAGACCCTCACAAAACACTCTTCATTTTAAAGTTTTCAGAAGACTTTTCATTTTGGTTGCACAGATTTACATTTGGAACTGTGGTATTTTAGGAATATCATGGTCAGAGGGGTGGCACCTGGGCTTCCATGAGTTGATTGCAGCTCCCTGTGGGCGTCAAGTGGCAAGTAGCCTGTAATTTCTGCATTTGACACACACAGGGCTTTCATATCCACTTAAATAATCATAAACAGAAATGTGAAAAAAAAAGCTAAAGGGGACTCATGACACTGAGTTTTTGGGAAAATGTTATGCTGCTGAAATATTAGCAAACTGGCCTAATTCTGGATTTTAACTCCTGGCTGCTGTGATTTCCCTGGTTATGCTGGTTTTATTCATGATTTTTATATTCAGAAGTGTCTATAACTATCATTGATAGGTTTCCTTTGGTCTCATAATACTCAAAATCAACAGTAAAGACATTATCTTTATCCTGAGAAACACAACCAATTTAAATGTATTAATAGCCGTGATACTTTTCAGGTTGGCATTTTTTAACTTTATGGCTTTCTGCAATCATTGTCACATTCTTGCCTTCTTTCCAGGTAAAACAGTGAACATACTAAAGGCATTTGATAAATTATTTATAATACTCTCCATAGGCAAGAAAGCAACAAGAATAATGGGCTCCATTTTTCAGAGAAGCAAATAAGTCAGGGTGATGCTTTATGACTTACTCATGGCACATGCTCCACAGATCGGTAACAACCAGGGAAGCAGATTGGCCGCCACAACCTATTTGCAGGTTCCTGAACATGGCAGACCCAAGGGCAGGCATGGCAATACATCATGGAGAGTTCAAAACATTTTGTCTTGAAATATTCTCAAATGGAATTTTTCTAAAATACAGACTAGTTTTGAGAAAAAGAAATAGGTATGAAGAATAAAGGTTTCTCTTAGACACTAGTTTTATTTATTTCTGTATATTTTTCAGTGTATTTATATATTTACTCATTTAAATAGATCACACATGTACATTATCACATAAGTCATAAAGTACAAGATGTATGTGATGAAAATACGTCGTTATCCCATCTCTTGTTTTTCTCCCATTGCTCTTCAGAGTCAACCAGTTACTGGTCTCTTGACTGGTAGGTAGTTAACGTCTGTACCTGTACTTTATACAGGTATATTTCCTTAAGAGACTTAAATACTTTTTAGTTCAATACAAATTTTTGGGGGCTAAAAGAAGGCTGATATTAGAATAATATCTGTTTTCTTTGCAAAGAGAACCACAAGTTCAGAGCCATTATCAGTCCTAACAAGTTATCTTGCTTTAAAGAGAAACACATTTGTTTCCGTCAAAGCTGGCTGTGCTTGTGAGGAATACAGAAATATTTAAAGAAACAGCAAAAGCTGCAAAAGTAAAAATAATGATATTGGCTGAACTTTTACAGTACATCTTATGTACAATATTAGATACTTTTTTTAGAGTTACTCTGGAAAGGTTCTTAAAAAGGCATATTTATGAAGTAAATTTTAATGCTTTCTACTGAATGTTTTTAACTGCATATTAAACAGGAAGTTGTAAGAGTGATACAACATTATTGTCAAGATATAATATAGTGGAATGTAAAGATCACTTTATTTTTCACTTTAGGAAGTCCTTTGTGTATGATTTTCTTTCGTTTTCATATCTACTGCGAATCCACATATATCTGGAGAAATCAAGAAGAGGGTGGCATGGTTGCTTTTATCTACCTTTTAATTCCTAATGTTTAGGATAAACAAAATTTCTCAGGGGGCGCCTGGGTGGCTCAGTTGGTTAAGCATCCAACACTTGTTTTCTGTTCAGGTCATGATCTCAGAGTTCATGAGATGGAGCCCCATGTTGGGTTCTACGCTGATAGCACAGAACCTGCTTGGGATTCTGTCTCTCTCTCTGTCTCTCTCTCTCCCCCTCTCTGGCTCTCTCTCCCTTTTTCTCTCAAAATAAATAAATAAACATTAAAAAATTACTCAGTGAATGACTTGCCTGAAGTATAATTGCATTTTGGAAAATACAGAGTTTAGAAAACTCTTGGAAAAAAACATCAAATTTCATTAAAAATCTATGCACATAATCACAAGAATAATGGATCTTAGTAAAATTTTAGTTCTATGGTCAAGGTATTGGTCATGATGGTTAACACAGTATTCAATCAGATTATTTTGGGTAGGTTTACTTTTTATTGGTTTTATATAATTATGTAAAATTACTAACATTAATTTTGTTTTTGGTATAATTTGTGAGTATATTTTTCTAAAAATGTAATTACTTCCTGATAACTTAAATTGAAATTTAGTAAATAATATTTTTCCATTTTTTTATAATGCCCTCTTCCCCATATATTCAATACTTGACATATGATATATCCGCTTCATGAATGTTCTTTGTGATCCGCTGATATGTATGTATGATAAATTATGAAATTTTAATTATTTGGCTTTATAATGAGTTGTGGCAGAGATATCTTATGTTCTTTCTTGATAATTCCTTTAAAATCCATTAATATGATATGTGTGTTAACATTATAGCATTTAAATATTTTGTGGTGGAGTTATATCTCATTGTTGTTTTGTTTTCAAATATTCTGAAATTTTTATCTGATAGACTTTTATATGCATAGTTCCAGATGAATTCTCATGGGGCACCTGGGTGACCCAGTTGGTTAAGCGTCTGGCTCTTTATTTCAGCTCAGGTCATGATCTCATGATCGTGGGATGAATCCCACATTGGTCTCTGTGTTGATGGCACAGAGCCTGCTTGGGATTCTCTCTCTGCCTCCTTTTCTAACCCTCCCCTTCTTGCCCACATTCTGTCTCCCTCAAAATAATAATAAAACATTAAAAAATTAAAAATAACAAATTAATTTTGTTTTTAAGGAGCAATCAAGTTTTTGTATTATATTAGCTTTATACATTCAATTTAGAGGATAATTGGATAATTGGATAATATCCAGGGATAGTATCTTACAAAATTATAGTGCAATATCATAACCCAGATATTGACACTGATGTAGTCAAGATACAGAATATTTCCATCACCATGAAGATTCCTCATGTTGCCATTTTATAGCCACACCACTTCCCTCCCCAGAACACAACCTCCTTTACCCTTGGTAAACACATCACTGTTCTGTTCTCTGTTTCTGGAATTGTTAGACATTGTATAAATTGAGTCATACGGTACAGAACGTTTCAGAATTGGCTTCACCACCCCCCCCCCTCGGAAGTGTAATTCTGTGAAAATTCACCCAGAGTTGCATTTATCAATAGTTTGTTCCTTTTTACCAATGAGTAGTATTCCATGGTATGGATGCACCACCACTGTTTATTTGACCGTCTATCCATGATGGACATCTTAATTATTGCCAATGTGGGGCTATTGTGAATAAAGCTGCTATAAGCTTTCATGTAGAAGTTTCTGTGTGAACCTGTTTTCATTTCTCTGGGATAAGTGCTTAGAAGTGCAATTGATGGGTTGTATGGTAGTCTCATATTTAGTTTAGTTTTGTTTTTGTTTTTGTTTTTGTTTTGTTTTTGTTTGGTTGGTTTTTTTTTTTTTTTTTTTTTTTTTTTTTTTGTAAAGTAGGTTCTATACACAGCATGGGACTCAAACTCACACCCCAAGATCAAGAGTTGCATGCCCTACTGACTGAGCCAGCCAGGCGCCCCACATACATAGTTTTTAAAGAAATCACTAAACTGTTTTCCAGAGTGGCTGTCCATTTTATATTCCCACCAACAATGCATGAGTGATCCAATTTTACCACGTCCTTGCCAACATTTAGTGTTCTCCCTATCTTTGCCTTAGTCTATTTTTTTTAATGTAATGATATCCTTAATTTTGGCTTTAATTTGTATTTCTCTAGTGGCTAACAAAATTGAAAATCTTTTCATGTACCTATTTTCTATCTGTATATCTTCATCAATGAATTGTTTTTCATGTATTTTTTCCTCATTTTCCAATTGGATGTTTTTTACTGTTGAGTTTCAAATATGCTTTATATATTCTAGATTCTAATTTTCTGTCAGATATGTGCTTTGAAAATGTTCTCTCTCAGTCCGTAGCTTGTCTTTTCATTCTCTGAACAGAATTATTACAGAGCAAAAGTTCTTAATTTTGATGAAGCTCAATTTATCAAATTTTTCTTTTATGGATTTTGATTTTGTTGTCAATGCTAACTCTGTCTGGTCTTAGGTCTTGAAGACTTTCTCCTATATTTTTTAAATATATATGTATATATATATATATATATAGTTTTAAATTTATGGTTAAATCTGTGAACTACTTTGTATTAATTTGTGTACTAGATGTGTGACTTAAGTTCACTTTTTGCCAATGGATATTCAATTTCTTCAGCATCATTTACAAGACTGCTGCATTGAATTGCTTTCACCTTTTTTGTCAAAAATCAATTAGGAATATTTGTGTGGGTCAATTTGTGAATCATTATTCTCCATTGACTCATGTATCTGTTCCCCACCTAATACCACACAGTTTTGATTATTATAGCTATATCATAAGTATCATAATCAGGTAAACTGATTTCTCCTACTTTATTCTTCTTTTTCAAAAATTGTGCATCTCTTTTAGTTTCTTTGCATTCCCACATAAATTTTAGCATAATTTTTGTCTATATCTTAAAAAAATTCTTCTTTTATCCTTCCTATATATCTATATATTAATTTATGGAAAGTTTTTATCTTTGCTATATTGAGACTTTCATTTATTATTATTTTTGTGTTTCTTTCACCAACATTTTGTAGTTTTCACCATGCAAATTCTGGACTTGTTTTGTTAGATTTAGGCCTAAGTATTACATTTTTGAGCCAATGGAATAGTACTGTATTTTTTTATTTTTGTTTTCATGTGATTGTGGCTAGATTAAAATATATTTGATTATTCCATGGTGCTCATATAGTCTCTGACTTTTAGTTCTAGGAGTTTTTATGTCCATCAATCGGGTTGTGCCATGTGGACAATTGTTTTGGACTGGAAGTTTGTGTCCTCGCAGAATGCATGTGCTGAAATCTATCCCCAATGTGATGATTTGGAGGTGGGAATTTCAGGAGGTAATTAGGTTATGAAGATGGAGCCCTCATGAATGATATTAGTGTCCTTAGAAGAAGAAACCAGTTAGCTTACTCTGTTTATGCCATGAGAGAATGCAATGAGAAGCAGCCAGTCTGCAACCCAGAAGAGGGCACTCACCAGAACTCAAGCATTCTCTCAGACTGCTAACTTCCAGAGCTATGAGAAATAAACTTGCGTTGTTTGTAAGCCACCAACTCTATGGTACTTTGCTATAGTAGACCAGCTGACTCACACAACAGTCATGTGACCTGCAAATGTGTACCCTTTTCTTTCTGATCTGCACACCTTTTGTTTTTCTATTCTTGCCTTGTTGCACTAGCAAAAACTTCCAGCACAGTCATGAATGAAAAGTGGTAAAAATGGACATCTTTCCCTTGTTTTCAATCTTAGGGGAAAACACTTGCTCTTTCAGCAAGAAGCATAATACTAACTGTAGGTATTTTATACATGTTATTTATCAAAGTGAGGAAGTTTCTCTCTGTTCGTAACTTGCTGAGGATTTTTATTCTAAGTTTTTAATTAATTTTATTTTAAGTTATTTAATTAAATGGATATAATTGCGTGATTTTTCTGGGTTAGCCTGTTAATACGACAATGTATGTTGGTTGATTTTTGAATATTGATACAGCATTGCATCCCTGGAATAAGTTAGTCATGGTGTATCTTTATAAATATTGCTAAATTCTATTTGGTAATATTTTATTAAGGATTTTGGTCTATATGAGGAATATTGGTCTGTCGTTTTCTTTGTTTTTACTGTCTTTGTCAGTTTTGATATCAAGAAAATACTAACTTCATAAAATGACTTGGAAGCTAGCTGTTCCTTCTCTTTTTATTTTCTGGAAGAGATTGTGTGGAATTGTTGTTAATTCTTCTAATGTTTGGTAATAATTTTCAGTGAAACTGTCTGGGCTTAAAGACATTTTTAGGGGAATTTTTCTTTTTTTTTTTTTTTTCTTTAATTTTTTTTTTTTTTAACGTTTATTTTTGAGACAGAGAGAGACAGAGCGTGAACGGGGGAGGGTCACAGAGAGAGGGAGACACAGAATCTGAAACAGGCTCCAGGCTCTGAGCTGTCAGCACAGAGCCCGATGCGGGGCTCGAACCCACAGACCGTGAGATCATGACCTGAGCCGAAGTCGGACGCTTAACCGACCGAGCCACCCAGGTGCCCCGGGGAATTTTTCATTACAAATTAAATTTGGGGTGAGATATGGTAGTTTGCATTTTGGGGGGCTTTTCCATTTCAACTCAGTTGTCAAAAGTTTGTGATAAGGGAATTATAATATTCCCTTATCATTTTGATGTGTACAGGGTCTAGAGTGGTAACCTGCTGTTTTACTCCTGATACTGGTAATTTACATTTTCTCCTTTTTCCTTTGTTAGCTTTGTGAAAGATTTCTCAATTCTCTTGGATTATCCAAATAATAAGTTCTTTATTTCATTGTATTTCTCTATTATGTTTCTGTTTCCAACTTCAGTGATTTGTGCTCTTATGTTTACTTTCTTCTGCTTATTTGGGTTTATTTTTTAAATATTTTTTAGGTACTTGAGGTAGGCATTTAGATTATTGAATTGAGATTTTTACTCTAATCTCGTGTATTCATTTAGTGTTATAAATTTGCCTCTCAGCTCTGTTTTAGTTAGATCTTTGACTCAAGGTATATTTAGAAGTAGGTTGTTGAGTTTCCAGGCCTGGAGATATTCTTGTTAACCTCTTTTTACTGATTTCTAATTTGATTCCATTTTGCTCAGAGAACACACTCTGTATGGTTTTTAGTTCTTTTAAATTTGTTGCCTTGTGGCCCAAGACATAAATTATCTTGGTATACATGCCATGGTCACTTAGGAAAAAAAAAAAGCGCTTTCTGCTGTTATTGGGTTGTTGATGGTATTGTTGAGTTATTGTATATCCTTGTTGATTCTACATTTGTTGAAAGGAGAATGTTGACGTCATCAAATATAATTCCACATTTGTCTATTTTCCCTCTCATTTCTCTTTTTTGCTTCATATGTTTCACAGTTTTGGTTTTTTGATGCATACAAATTTAGAATTTCTATGTCTGGCTGCTGGATTTCTCTCTCTTTCTTTCCCTCCCTCCCTCTCTCACTTCTTCCCTCCCTGCCTCTTCCTTCTTTCTTCGTCCTTTCTTTTTCTTCCTTTCTTCCTTTCTTTCTCTTTCTTTCTTTCTTTCTTTCTTTCTTTCTCTTTCTTTTTCATCCTACTCTATAACATCCTCCTGGCCTCTGTTAATTTTCTGTATGCTTTATGCAATACTAATATAGCTATTCCTGCTTTCTTTTCGTTAATTTTTACATTATAGATCTTTCCCCACTATTTTTACTTCAACTTGCCAATATTGTTCCATTTTAAGCCAGCTCCTTATAGACAATCCATATTTAAGTAATGTTTTATTAAACCACTCGACCAATACTCTGTCTTTTAGATAATTTACATTTAATGCAATTATTCACATGTGAGGGCTTAAATATATCTTTAAAAATTAATTCCAGTATAGTTGACATACGGTGTTGTATCAGTTTTAGGTGTAAAACATAGTGATTCAACAGTTCTGTACATTATTCAGTGCCCATCACAAGTGTATTCTCAATCCTCTTCACCTATGTCACCCATCCTTCTGACCAACCTCCCTTCTGGTAGTTTTTCCTCAATAGTTAAAAGTCTGCTTTTTGGTTTGTCTCCTTTTTTCTTTGTTTATTTGTTTTATTTTTTAAATGAGTGAAATCCAGAAATGAGTGAAATCATATGGTATTTGCCTTTCTCTGACTGACTTATTTTACTTAGCATTATGCCTTCTAGATACATTCATGTTGTTGCAAATGGTAAGATTTCATTTTTTTATGGCTCAGTAATTTGTGTATATATATCACATCTTCTTTGTCCATTCATTAACAATGGTTGGACTGCTTCCATAATTTGCCTATTATAAATAATGCTGCAATAAACATAAGCATGCATATATCTTTCATATTAGTTTTTTCATCATCTTTGAATATGGATGTAGTGGAAGTATTGGGTAATGTGGTAATTCTATTTTTAATTTTTTGAGTAACCTCTGTACTGTTTTCCACAGTGGATGAACCAGTTTGCATTCCCACCAAAAGTGCACGAAGGTTCCTTCTTCTCCACATCCTTGCCAATACTTGTTGTTTCTTGTGTTTTTTACTTTAACCATTCAGACAGGTGTGAAGTGATATCTCATTGTGGTCCTAATTTTCATTTGCCTGATCATGAGAGATGTTGAACATATTTTTATGTAATTGGCCATGTGGATATCTTCTTTGAAGAAATGGCTGTTCATGTCTTCTGCTCTTTTTCAACTGGATTATTTGGGTTGTGTTGAGATGTATAAGTTCTTTTATATTTCAGATGCTAACTCTTTTGGGGTTTGTAATTTGAAAATATCTTCTCCCATTCAATAGGTTGTGTTTTAGTTTTGTTGTTTGTTTCCTTTGCTGTGTAGAAGATTTCTATTTTGATGTAGTGCCAATAGTTTATGTTTGCTCTTGTTTCCCTTGCCTCAGGAGACATATTTAAAACAACATTGCTTTGACTGATGTTGGAGCCTCTTCCCTTCTAGGATTTTTATGGTTTCAGGTCTTACATTTAAGTCCTTAATCCATTTTGAGTTTATTTTTGCATATGTGTAAGAAAGTGGTACAGTTTCATTATTTTGCATATAGCTGTCTGGTTTTCCAAATACCATTTGTTCCAGACATCGTCCTTTTCCATTGTGTATTCTTGCCTTCTTTGGTGATGATTAATCACCATATAATCATGGGTTTATTTGTGGGCTCTCTATGCTGGGTCATTGACTTATGTGTCTATTTTTGTGCCAATGCCATGTTTTGATTACTACGGGTTTGTAGTATGTCTTTATATATGGGATTGTAATTCAGATCCTCCAGTTTTGTTCTTTTGTTTTCCAAGATTGCTTTGGCATTTTGAGGTCTTTTGTGGTTCCATACACACTTTAGGATTATTTGTTCTAGTTCTGTGAAAAATAATGTCGGGAATTTGATAGAGATTCAATTAAATCTGTAAATTGCTTGGAGTATGGACATTTCAAGAATATTTGTTCTTCCAATCTATGAGTAGGGAATACCTTTCTATTTTTTGTGTTCTCTTCAATTTCTTTCATTAATGTTTTTTTAGTTTGCAGAGTATAGGACTTTCACCTTCTTAGTTAAGTTTGTTCCTAGGTATTTTATTAGTCTTGGTGCAATTGTAAATGGGATTATTTTCTTAGTTTCTCTTTCTGCTACTTAATTATTAGTGTATAGAAATTCAATGGATTTCTGTTAGTAATTTTATTTATTTATTTATTTATTTATTTATTTATTTATGATTTATATTTTAGAGAGAGACAGCATGAGTATGGGAGAGGGGCAGAAGGAGAGAGAACCTTAAATAGGCCCCACACTCAGCATGGAGCCTGATGTCAGGGTCAATCTCATGACCTGAAACATCCTGAGCCAAAATCAAGAGTCAAATGCTTAACTGACTCAGCCACCCAGGTGTCCCTATGATATTAATGCTATATTCCGCAACCTTACTGAATTTATTTACCAGTTCTACTAGGTGTGTGTGTGTGTGTGTGTGTGTGTGTGTGTGTGTGTATGTGTGTGAATGCTTTATGGTTTTCTATATAATCATGTTATCTGCAAATAATGAAAGTTTTACTTCTTCCTTACCAATTTAGATGTCTTTTTTTCTTTTTCTTGTCTGATTCCTATGGCTAGCATTTCCAGTAGTATGTTGATAAAAGTGGTGAGAGTGAACATCTTTGTCTTGTTCTTGACCTTAGGGGAAAAGCTCTCAGTATTTTTACTACTGAGTGTGATGTTAGCTGTGGGTTTTTCATTTATGACCTTTATTAGGTTGAGGTATATTCCCTCTAAACGTACTTTGTTAAGGGTTTTTTTCTATCATGAATGCATATTGTACTTTGTCAAATGCTTTTATGCATCTATTGAAATGATCGTATGGTTTTTATTCTTTCTCTTGTTGATATGATGTATCACATTGATTGATTTGTGAATATTGAACCATCTTTGCACTGCAGGAGTAAACACCACTTGATTGTGGTAAATGATTTTTTTAACATATTGTTGGATTCAGTTTGGTAATATTTTGTTGAGGACTTTTGTATCTGTGTTTATCAGAGATGTTGGCCTGTAGTCTCTTTTTTTGTAGTGTCTTTATCTGGTTTTGGTATCAGGGTAATTCTGGCATCATAGAATGAATTTAAAAGCTTTCATTCCTCTTCTAATTCTTTTTGAATAGCTTGAGAAGAATAGATATTAATTTTTCTTTAAATGTTTGGTAGAATTCATCTAGAAGCCATCAGGTCCTTCACTTTTGTTTGTTGGGAATTTTTGATTACTCATTCAATTTCATTGCTGGTAATTGGTCTGTTTAAATTTTCTGTATCTTCCTGATTCAGTTTTAAGAGGTTATATGTTTCTAGGAATTTATCCATTTTTTCTAGGTTATCCAATTTGTTGGTATATCATTTTTCATAATATTCCTTTACAATCTTTTGTATATCTGTGGTGTCAGTTACTATTTCTCCTATTTCATTTTTTATTTTGTTTGAGTTCTATTTCTCTCTCTGTCCCTCCCTCTCTCTTTTTGTTGAGACAGCTAAAGTTTTATAAATTTTGTTGATCTTTTTAAAAATACAGCTCCTGGATTCATTGATCTGTTTTATGATATTTTAGTTTATATTTCATTTATTTCTGCTCTAATTTTTATTTCCTTTCTTCTACTAGTTTGGGGTTTTGTTTATTATTTTTCTAACTGTTAGGTTTAAGGCTAGGTTGTTTAGTTGAGAATTTTTCTTGCTTTTTGAGGTAGACTTATATTATTTTAAACTTCCCTCTTACAACAGCTTTTTATGCATCCTAAAGATTTTGGACCATTATGTTTTCATTTTCATTTGTTTCCCTGTATTTTTTGACTTACTCTTTGATTTCTTGGTTGACCCATTCATTGTTTATTAGCATTATTCGATATCCATATATTTTGTTCTTTCCAGATTTTTTTCTTGTGGCTAAATTTATAGCTTCTTAATGTTATGGTTGGAATAGATCCATTGTATGAGTGTAATTTTTCTGAACTTTTTAAGACCTGTTTGGTGGCCTAATATATGATCTGTTCTGGAGAATGCTTCGTGTGCACTTGAAAAGATAATGTATTTTGCTGTTTTAGGATGGAATGTTCTGAACATATCTGTTAGATCCATTGGGTCCAGTGTGTCATTCAAAACCACTATTTCCTTGTTGATTTTTTGTTTGGATAATCTATCCATCGATGTGAATGGGGAATTAAATTCCCATATCATTATTGTATTACTATTGATTACTTCCTTTATGTTTGTTATTAGGTGCTGTATGTATTTGGGTGCTTCCATGTTGGACACATAAATATATACAATTGTGGTATCTCCTTGTTGAATTGTTCCCTTTATGATTATATAACTGCCCCTCTATGTCTCTTGTTAAAGTTTTTGTTTTAAAGTCTATTTTCTCCAAAATAAGTATACTATGGCTTTATTTCACTTCCATTTGCATGATAAATGTTTTTCTGTTTCTTCACTTTCAATGTATCTTTAGGTGTGAAATGAGTCTCTTGCATATAGATGTGTCTTACTTTTTTGTCCATTCCATCACTCTTTATCTTTTAATTGGAGGATTTAGTCCATTTACATTCAAAGTAATTATGGATAAGAATGTACTTACTGCTATTTTGTTACTTGTTTTATGATTGTTTTTGTAGTTCTTTTCTATTCCTTTCTTCTCTTGCTCTCTCAGTTTGTTGGCTTTCTTTAGTGATATATTTGGATTCTTTTCTGTTTATTTTTTGCATATCTATTACTAGTTTTCGATTTGCAGTTACCATTACATTTATATTTCATATCTTACACTATATTAAGTGGGTCTATATTAAGTGGGTAGTCACTTAAGTTTGGACCTCCCCCCCTTTTTTTTTACTCTTCTCCCCAATGCATTTCAGGTATATGGTGTTATACTGTACATCCTTTTATTTTGTGAATCCTTTGGCTAATTTTTATAGATATACTTAATTGTACTGCTTTTATGTGTCCTACTTTCCTTGTTCTTCCTTATGGTCTTTCCTGTCCACTTGAAAAGTCCCTGTAACATTTCTGCTAAGACTGGTTTAGTGGTCATGAATTCGTTCAACTTTTTTGTCTGAGAAACTGTTTATGTCTTTAATTCTGAATGATAGCATTTCTAGATAGAATATTCTTGGTTGTAGGGTTTTTCTTTCAGCACTTTGATATATCACACCACTCACTTCTGGCCTGCCAAGTTTCTGCTGAAAAATTCACTGATAACCTTATGGAGTTTCCCTTATATTTAACTGTTTTCTTTTTTCTTGTTGCTTTTAAAATTCTCTTTTTGCCATTTCATTTACTATGTGGCTTGGTGTGGACCTCCTTGGCTTGATTTTGGTGGGAGCTTTCTGTGCCTTCTGGATCTGGATTTCTGTTTCCTTCCCCAGATTTGGGAAGTTTTCATCTATTATTTCTTGAACCGAATTTTCTTCTCCCTTCTCTCTCTTCTTCTTCTGGGATCCCAGGTGATGATGTCACTGATTTCCTTTGGTGCATTTTCATTTTTTATTTTTATTTTTCTCTCTTCAGCTTGATTGCCTTCTACTACATGTCCACCAGGTCGCTTATCTGTTCTTCTGCTTCCTCTAGTCTACTATTTATTCCATCAAGTGTATTTTTTTTTAATTTTAGTTACTGAGTTTTTCATCTCTGATTGGTTCTTTTTTTTATGTTTTCTATCTCTTTGTTGAGGGTGCCATTGACGTCCTCCTCATTCTCAAGTCATTGAGTAACTTTATGACCATTACTTTAAAATCTCTATCAGGCATCTTATTTGTGTCTCATTTAACTCTCTTGCTGTGATTTTGTCCTATTCTTTCATTTGGGACATACTCCTCTGTCTTCTCATTTTGTCTGACCTTCTGTGTCTGTTTCCATGTTAGGAAAGTCAACTACATCTCCTGCTTTTGAAAGTAGTGGCCTTATAAAGAAGAGGTCCTATAGTTGCTTGCTGTGCAATGTCCTCTGTTACCCAGAACTTGATTCTTCAGGGGTGTCTCCTATGTGTGTTGCATGCTGTATTTGTTGTGGCTAAGCTGCATTTCAGTCCAGTCATCTTTAATGGCTCTCTTTGCCTATTGTGGACAGGGTTTATTCCCTGTGTTGTTAGTAGGCCAGTCTGAGACTACTTTGGGCTTGAGTTGAGTCAGACAACACATTTGCCAGAGATACAGTAGCACTGAACTGCAAAAAACTTTCCCTGTGTTGTCCCTGAGAAGCTTTTATTTGTGACTGGGTTTGTAGTTAAACTAGTTGTCTACCTTCAGCCCACTGCCGAGGCTACAGTCAGACTGATGTGTGTGGTTATCTTCCTCTATCCCTGGGACAAGAGTCACTTTGGAGTGGTGCTGGCCTCTGTTGGGGCTGTTTGCCAGGCTTATGGCACCACTTTGGATGGTCTCTGTGAAGGGCCTATTGGAGTGTGTAAATCCACATGAGAATATAGGGGCAGGGTGTGTGGTGCCAGCAAAGTCCATGAAGGTCTGCTGTGGGAAGGGGGCTGCAGCTCCCCAGGAAATCTCCGAGTGAGACCAGCCAGGTTATGAGGGTAAATCCACAGAAGCTACCATGGAGAGGGGGAGAGGGCAGAGTGCACTCTTAGCAAGGTAGGTGGAGAGTGTTTGTGTTGTGCTGGTTCCTACAGGTATTGGTGTTTCTAGGTGGAGGTGGGGGTGGAGGAGTGAAATAGCACCCACCAGCTCCTTTTTTCTTGAGAAGTCTCCAAAAGATCACTACCCTTCTAGCATATGCTCTGAAATTAGTAAATACATCTCCTTCCCGTATACACCAGATGTTTTTCAAACTGTTGCTTCTATGCTGTGTCTCAGGAAGACTCTTTATTATGCTATCTCTTTAAGGGCAAGGACTCAGTTTCTTATTGCCCTCCAGGCTCTCCGTGAGCTAAGCCACTGATTTTTAAAGTGCCGGGTGTTAAGTCTCACTGATTGTAAAAACTCATAAAGTTAGGTCAGTCCCTCTGGTTTTCAAAGCCAAATGTTATGGGGATTTGTACTTCCCAGTGCTGTTCTTCCACACGTGAGGTGCCTGGTGTGAGGGTCTACTTCTCTCCCCTCTCCACGACCATGGTGTCCCTCCCTCCTACACATAGTCCCACTGGTCTGTTTGACTCCTGACTGCATCCAGGCCCTTTCTACCCTCTTTGATATAGTCTCTTCTCTAGATTTAGCTGTAGAAAATCTTTTTGGCCAGTCTTCAGGTCATTTTCTTGGTTATTTGCACCGATATGGGTGTTATCTCATTGTATCAGTGAGACAAGGTGAGCCTAGGGTCCTCCTACTCTGTATTTTCCTCAGAAGTCTCCTATGTACTTTTATTTTTGTTTTCTGTTTGCTCCCTTTGTTTTTCGTTTCTCTCTTGTTTGCTTGTTTGTTGGCTTTCCTGAAGGTTATTTAAATACATTTTATAATTATATTGTTTTACCTATATTGTTTTCTTAGTGAATTGCTTCATGTAGTTTTATTTAAGTGGTTGCTCTGTGTATAACATTATATATAGATAACACAGTCTACAGTTGCTATTTTACTAGTTTAAGTCAGGTGTATGAACTATTGACTTTGTGTTCCTTTACCCTATTTATAATCGTTTTAATTATTTCCTCTATGTTTATTTAGAGCTACATCAGATGGTGCCATAATTTTCACTTCAGTTATTAAACAATTTAGAAAATTCATGAAGAGAAGGAAAGTCTTCTTTATTTACTCATAATTTTGCTTACTGTGTGCTTGCTTCCTTCCTGATGTTCCAAGGTCTCTTATCATTTCCTTTTTAGTTTGGAGAACTTACCATAGTCATTTTTTTTTAGATTTATTGGAAACAAATTTTTAGTTTTTCCTTATCTTAGAATGTCTTGATTTACCTTTAATTTCTGAAGAATATGTTCAGTGGATATAAGAGGCCAAGTTGAAGTTCTTTTCTTTCAGCACTTGGAAAATGGTGTGACACTTTCTTTTAGCCTCTACAGTTTCTGATGAGAAATCTACTGTTAAGGAAATTATTTTTCTCCGATAGGTAAGATACTGTTTTCATGAATTCAAGATTTTTTCTTTGTCTTTACTTTTCAGAAGTTTGACTATTGTGTGCTGTAGTGTATCTGTGTGTGTGTGTGTGTGTGTGTGTGTGTGTGTGTGTTTTCTGTTTCTTGAATTTGTGGGTTTATGTATTTTACCAAATTAAGTTGGTTTCTCTTTCACTTCTGTCCAGTTTCCAGTGGCATGAATGTTAGAACTCTTTTCATAGTCCCACAGTTCTCCAAGGTACTCTTTATCATTTTTTTAAAATCTTTTTTTCTCTGTTTTTCAGACTGACTGATTTCTACTATTTTATCTTCCAATTCACTGATTCTTTCCTCGGTTCCTTTCATTCTTCTATTGAGAGCATAAATTGACTAATTTTTTTATGGTTATATTTTTCCAGCTCGAAAATGTCCACTTTGTTTGCCTTTATATCTTTTATTTCTTTGCTGAGATTTCTCTCTCTTTTTTCATTTATTCCAAGTGTATTTGTAACACCTATTGAGAATCTTTATGATGGCTACTTTAAAATCATTTTAGGATAATTCTAACATCAATGTCATATTGGTCTGGGCATCTATTGATTGATTGTCTTCATTCAGTTTGAGATCCTCTTGGTTCTTGATAGGTGGAATTTTTCTACTGAAGCATTATGGTAACAGACTCTAGATCTTATATAAGCCTTCTAGTTCAGCTAGTTTTGTCTGACATGGTTCCATCAAGGAAAGACGGGGTGTCTGATTTGTTACTACCAGGTGGGTATGGAAGGCAGAATTTCAGATTCTTCCAATAGGATTCAAAAGTGAGGTTCTCTACCCACACTTCATTGATATTAAACAGAAGGGGCTTATCCTTGTTGTGGGTATGAGTGAAATTTTTGGCTTTCCACCAGGCCTCCATTGATATTGCCCTGGCTGAGAAGGGAGAGAATGCTTCATTGCTGCTTCCTGTGTAGCTGCCAGCTACATCATGGGGGCAGGGGGCACAGGGCACTCCTTACTGCTGGTTGATGGTGAAAGCCCCACTCTCTTCTAGGTTTCCTCCTCCATTACCTGAGAAGAAAGAGGTAGGAATGGCTTATTACTCCTGAGTGGCAGTAAAAGTACAGACTCCTCCATCGTCCCCACTAACACGATTTATTGGGGGATGGATGACCTTGTTAATGCCAAAAGAGATGACAGTAGTGGCGCCCTACTTGGCCTTCTCTGACACTACTTCTTTGGTGGATGAAGGTAGATTAGATCACCTCATGACAGCCAGGAAAAGATGGAAATCTAGGTTTATCATTCAGCCTTTGTTGACATGGATACAAATGAGGCCATATTTTTTTTCTATGGTGTCAGGTTGGAACAGAGTGGTTATTGTCTAAAAATGTTCTGTCTTGTTATGTTGCTTCTTGCCTTGCCCTTTTGCTGAGAGAGTAGTTTTTGTTGATTTTTGTTTATTTATTTTGCCTGTACCTGTTGGTGTTTCAGGGTTTTCAGCTTCTTTAGCTGCAAGTCTGGTGTATATGAGACAAAAAAGAAACACAAGGAACTCAACACACCCCCACTCCTAGATATTCTGCCTTCTCTTCTTCAGCTTTCAGAGTCTTATGTTTTATATATAATGTCCAGTGTTTTTAGTTGTACTTAGCAGAACGAATAGGAAAGTATATGTACTTCATCTTCCCAGAAGCAGAAGTCTGAAAGTCTTTAAGACTTCTAAAATCTATAAAGTATAACATTTTAATACAAATTTTATTAGATCCTTAGGAGAAAACTAAATGAATATTTCATTAGTGTATCAATCACTAGTACTTTAGATAACAAATCTGTCACAGAATTACCAAATCACCAATAAAACAATCACAGATCTTACTCAGAAAGCCTTGTTTGGAAATGACCTAGAGAAAAATTGACACCAGGTCTACCAAAGAAAGTGCCCAAAGGCTGGAAAGTATTCTGATTAAAGAATCTCATGGGGCTGAGATTTATCTTTTTCCTTTTCTCTGTTTTCTTAAAATGACACTAACATTCTTAACTTGATTCAATATGATTTCATTTGGGAGGAGTACAACTGCAAAGATAAAAATCCCAGAGTTTTAAATTTAACATTTTACATTACCTTTGCTTTATTTTTTTTCCATTCCCTAATTGGGCTGGAGTAAGAGCAAAGATTGCTCGGTGTGTAAGATTAAGCCTCCAGGTTGATGACAGAGTAAGTGGTAAAAAAGCAGCAGCTCACTCAAGCTTTTTTTTGGCACATAGAGATGAGCTTGTGGCTGTGTGGGGGTTTGTGCATTGGGGCATTAGAAGACACTGCCTTTAAATGTTTGTGTCTGGAAGAAGATCTTCGTCTCTGCTTGAAGGTCAGTATTTAACTATGAACCTGTGGAAATAGCCACTTTCAAGGCCACACCTAACCTTGTTCAGATGGTTCTAGTTCATCAGCAGTGGAATATTATTGTCTCATTCCCTATTTTCATTCACTTAAGAAACACCTTTTATTTTAGTAATAAACTATTTTATTCGTAACCAAAGGAAGGAAAGCATTTCAATAATTCCTTTAGAAAAAAACCATAGCTTAAGATAAATTCAGTCTTGATACCTTAGTTGGATTGGAAAATGAAATAGTTTGAGATTGAGTCTCATACACACACACACACACACACACACACTTCAGTCTGGTACATTACTTATACTTAATAATATCTTGTAAGCAACTTTCCAAATATTTTTTAGAGGTATCCTCCCAGAAATTGCTAACCATTACCTGTGCTAATTTTCCTTCTTGTTCACAGCTTCAAATATTTATTTAAATCAAGCCACTTTAGAATGCATGGCAGATTTTCAAAACAATGAGTTCTTACATTTCTTTCCATATGTTCCATATACTTTTGGGAATCATCAATATTTAAGATTTCCCCATTGAGAAGTCAGTTCCTATGGGAAACATGAGGAAATCATTTCTGACCCTTTACCTTATATCTGTGTTGCTCTGCTGAGAACTACAATAGAAAACAAAATAAAACACAGTATTTAAATATTTCATGCAGTTTGTTACTTGAAGCTATATTGACATCCAACTAGTATGTCCTACTTTCCAGCCACAGAAGATCATTAGATAATGCTTTTGAGTGATGTTTATTTTCAGAAGTATCACAAGAGAGGGAGAATGTATAATTGGGATTCTGTTTTGGATATTTTAAGGTAATTCCACACATATTTCAGAAAAGCCACATGTGAAAGATATAGCTATTAAGATAGTAATTATAAATAAGGATTAATTAATAGGAGCGCCTGGCTGGCTCAGTCAGTTAACCAGCCAACTTCAGCTCAGGTCATGATCTCGCACGTGGTCTGTGAGTTTGAGCCCTGCATCAGGCTCTGTGCTGACAGCTCAGAGCCTGGAGCCTGCGTCAGATTCTGTGTCTCGCTCTATCTCTGCCTCTCCCCTGCTTGCTCTCTGTCTCTCTCTCTCTCTCTCAAAAATATTAAACGTTAAAACATTTTTAAAAATAAAAAATAAGGATTAATAATTTTTAAAGCTATGCATATAAAGAAAGAGAGAAAGAGGAAAAAGACTAATTATGAACAGCCTTTTTTTCTTTTCCCAAAACAATATTTCTGAGAAAAGAACATTATGCCAGATTAATGGGTCATTGAATGTGATAGTTCAATGGCTCCCTTTTTAAAAGTGATGCTCTGAGCAATAGGAACTCAACATAAACATAGATATCTCCTTCTACTTGTTTTCACTCAGGTTATATTTCATGCACTGTTTCAACCTTGCAGCAATTACCTTAGTCAGGCATTACATTCTCTGTTATGTGAGTACTTATATTGCTAGATTATCACTTGATTAGAGAAATTGGTACCTGTTCTTTTCAATAGGCATTCTGGAAAACAGACCACATGTTCTATGATGGAGATTATTATTACAGTATATAACTTACTGAATTGTTGCTGTTTTGTTGTTTTTTTTTTTCCTTCATACAATTTGTACGATGTTAACATTCATTTACCAAACATTTCTTCACTCCTGGAAAGGAAAATGGAAATGTGCTCCCTTCATAGATAAAATGGGACTCCATTGCCCACCAGAGGTTCAACTTTATTTCTACTGCTGGTGTCTTGTCAGGGAAAAGGCAGGCAGAAATGAAAGCCCTAAATTTGCCAAGAAAATTCAATCTAGTTATGAGGCATATTGCAACAAGTTTCTGTTTATTTGCCTTAAAATAATTTCCCAGTTTATAGAATGCAGCAATGTATTAATAACTAGATGTTAGACAATTTGCAACTTTTTGAAGATAATAAAAATAGCAAAAGAATATAATCATATTGTATAGAACTTGCCATTTTCAAAAGTGCTTTCATGTGCATAATCTCATTGCTCCTTACAATATCATATTGTATAGACTGGGAAAATATTTTTCTCATTTTTCAAAGGAAACTAATGTTTGCAAAGTTGATTGACACAGATAAGAAAACATAGAATCAGTCTGATAGCTACCTAATGCTAATTCTCTAATAGGTCTAATGCTCTAATCAACAGATTAATTCCCAACAATTTTAAAATAAAATCATTTAAGGTTGAGTTCCCTAGAAGAATCTAAGGCAAAAATTTTTGGCAAATGATACATTAAGGAGGTATTCTCAGGAGAAACTTTTAGAACTGTGAGGAAAATAGGATAGAACAGAGGAAAAGAAAAACAAACAGACAGAGATGGGCCACAGGAGAAGTCTAGCCTCAGCCTGATCCCATTTGCAGCCCTGGAGTGAGTTGCACGCAAGATTTTCCCGCCCAAAGGTGAGAGAGCTATTGTTACTACTTTCTTCCCATCAGTCATTAGCTATGGACACCCCTGAGGGTGGAGTGGGAAGAGCTTTCTCAGGGATAGCTAGGTGAGATGGCTCCCAAAGTAGTAAACTAAAGACAATACTCTGAAGAAGGGTGCACAGGACAGCAGCAACCAGGGATGGGGCACCAGACCCACCAAGTTACTGTGACAGAATCTGCTACAGATAACTAATTAGCATTCTTTATGAGAATTGTTTAATTTTTCACTTTCTTGTGAATAATTTGAAACATATACCAAGATACAATAGTATAATGAACTCCCAAGTACACGTACCCATCATCAGTTATTATCAACATGTGACCAATCTTGTTTCATTTGTGAGAGTTGAGTTTTGAAATAAAGCATTTTTTATTCTCTGTATTCAGCAATGCCGTCATACACAACGAAGTTTAAACAATTATTTTGACTAAGATAATTTTGTTAAGGAACAATTTAGTGTACTGAAAAGAGGTTGGGATTCCTGATATATGTGTCTCAGTCTTGTGTCTGCAAATTCCTGGGTAGATGTTTGCTTTGTAGGAATCACCATCTTTCCTGTGATCCTTTGTAGTTTAAACACTTGGTACTCTTCTTCTTTTTCTTTTTTTTTAAATTTTTATTTATTTTTGAAAGAGACAGAGAGACACAGAGTGTGAGTGGGGTAGGGGCAGAGAGAGACAGAGACACAGAATCCAAAGCAGGATCCAGGCTCTGAGCTGACAGTACAGAGCCCAACACGGGTGTCGAACACACGGTCCATGAGATCATGACCTGAGCTAAAGTTGGATGCTCAACCATGTTGTTGGAGGGTTGGAACCTTTAGTCACACCCCCTCTACCTCTTAGAAGGGGAGAGGGGCTGGAAATTGAGTTCAAATGGGAAAGTCAATGATTTAATCAACTGTGTTTATGTAATAAAGTTTTCATACAAACTCAGAAGGATAGGGTTCAGAGAACTTCTGGGTTGGTGAACACGTGGAGATTTGGGCAGCATGATGTCCTTAGAAGACATGGAATTTCCCTGTCCTTTTTCCATACATTGCCATATGCATCTTTTCCATCTGGCTGTTCCTGAGTTATATGCTTTCATAATAAAGTGGTAATCTTAGTAAAATGTTTTTCTGAGTTTTGTGAGCTGCTCTAGCAGACTAATCAAACCCAAAGAGGAGGTCATTGGAACCTCTGATCTATAGTCTATTGGTCAGAAGTACACGTGACAACATGGACTTGCAGCTGACTTCCGAAGTGTGTGCGTGTGTGTGTGCGTGTGCACGTGTGTGTGTGTGCGTGTGTGTGTGTGTGTGTGTGTGTGTGTGTGTGTGTTGGGGGAGTAGTCTTGTAGCACTGAGCCCTTAACCTACAGAGTTTGATAATATCTCCAGGTAGATAGCGTCAGAATTGAGTTGAATAGTAGAACACCCAGCTGGTATCTGAGAGTTACTTGGTAGTGTGGGAAAATTCCATTTCCCCTATGTTCAAATTGGGTGTGAAGACGTTTACAAAAGAGATTAGCATTTGAATTAGTAGATTGAGTAAAGAAGATCACTTTCACCAATGTAGGTGAGTTATCATCCAATCCATTGAAGGCCCGACTAGAACAAAAAGGCAAAGGAAAGGCAAATTATCTCTCTCTTTCTTGAGTTGAGATATCCATCTTTTGTTCTCAGACACTGGAGCTCCTGATTCTCAGGTGTTCAGATTCAGACTGAAATGATTATACCACCACCTTTCCTTGTTCTTCAGCTTTTATATGGCATATTGTGGCATATGGATAGTATATGGAGGCATATCTCAGGCTCCAAAATCAGGCGAGCCAATTTCCACAATAAATCCCCTAGTATATTTGTATATGTATCCTATTGGCTTTGCTCCTCTGGAGAACCTTGACTAATATACCTATTGTCTTATTTGGGGCTTTCCAAGAAGCGGACCCTAAGATAAGGATTCTAGGACAAGTCACTTATTTGTAACATAATGTCAGGAAACATGAATAGGAGAGGGGAAGAACAAGATAGGGAAGAAGAAATTAGCACTGTGGGCAACTGGAGCTTGAACCTGATAGGGAACTTTAGAATTTGTGAATGCGGATTTCAGTGTTATCTCATCTGCAGGAGATTGGTTTAGGGCTGTTTTTAGGTGGAATTCATTTCCAGCTCTTCAGCCTGTTGCATGTGGGAAGACAAGAATTTGGTGGCCAGAAAGAGATTCAGGTGCTGGCTGTTGGAAATTAGTCTGGCATGTGTGAAAATAGTAGTGCCAAGATAATATGGGTGTGGCACCAAGAGCATCTGTTATAGTTATGAATTGCTGGAGTCATTGGATTTTAATCAAGATCTATTCTTTTGCCCTCTCCCTTTAAGCTAATAACACAGAGGACTAATTCATTAGAACACTACTTAAATGCTATAAAATGAGTAAATTGATAAATGAAAGGTGTAATGAATATCTCTACTAAGTTACATACTTTCTAAGTCTACCTAGACTTCTGGGTCCACCAAGGTCCCAAGGTATCCAGCAAGGATTCCTCAGGCCAGTATAACCCTATCCTGAAATGTGATATGCTCTTCGAGACTGACAGATTTTAACACTCTCAGGCTGAGTCCTTTTAACACATGCATACTACTGAAATGCCACCCCTGCTATATGTGGTAATTCTACTCTCCAACTGTGGCTTGTTACCTGAAACCATAAAACATAGTCATAAAAGACCTTGATATTGGTACCCAATACGTTGCAAAGTGTTTCTAAGCCCATTTTCCATTAAGTTGCCAATATGTGATTATTTCAAGTGGAATGCAATCCATATGGCTCATTTACATTTTCTTCTCTAAATATTGCTTTATAAAAACAGGTTAATGTCCTGAGGAACATTTTTGAAGGCATTTTAATTTGAATATATTTTTCTTTGCCTGAAAGATAACTTGACCCAGAAAAATGAACTTGATTTTTGTGGGTCTGAGTATCCAAAGTTTTTAGAACTGAGTTGGGTATGCACTTAACACAACCCAGATTAATACTGTATAAGGCAGTGGGAAGTTTTGGTCACAATTACTGATTTGGAAATGAATGTTATTATAAGGATTTGGGGTCAAAGATTTTAGCTAGGACAAAAGAGATGTATGTATTATGGCAAATCTTCTATAATAAAAGAATATCTGACTTTGGATTCTCAGAGATAGCTGATATAAACTCATTTATTAGCACATACTGAGGATATTAAGAAAACACAACTAAACTGTCCATGGACCTTGAAATAGGTAGTAAAACATTAGTATAAGTTTGTGATAGAACTTATACATTAATTTTGTTTGTATTATGTTGAGTTTTATGACCACATATGTCTACTTATTAGCATGTATAGTGTATATATGCATGTATGTGAACATGTACACACATACATACACACAGGGGAGGAATTTGTATTTAATTTCACTTGTGAATATAATATTGTTATTGTAGTCTAAGATATATAGTACCATGTATCATACAATCAATATGCTTAGTAACATCATAGGTAATTTTTTTATTTGCTTGAAATTTGTGAGAATTTAAGATCTTTATGTTAAAATTTGTCCCCCAAACTTTCTTATGACAAGTTAAAAAAAATACAGAAAATTTAAAATAAGTTTATAGTAAATACCCATATACCCATTACCCAGACCCTACCATTAACATTTTACTGTACTCAGTTTATCATATAACTACCCTATAAAGCTATCCTTTATAGCAATCCTCTTAGATTTTTTATTTCAATATAAATTTCAAATCTCAGTACTCCTTAAATTCTTCAATACAATAATTTCCATGATAGATTATCTTTGAACAAAAGCATCCTTTAAAAGATAATGATAATAATTTATATTATTGAATTTTATATTTTTTCATAGTTTACAAAGTCTTCTTTCAAAACAACTTTAGAAAAAAGGAAAATGAAGATAATGTAGCATTTGTCTCAGTTTAGAAAACTAACAAGTAATAGAATCTAAAGAACATAGAGATGGGTGTTGTGTCTCTCAAGTCAACACACAGCCAAATAAACTATCAGGTTGAGGTATTTATACTAAAGATATATGGGTGGTTTTGTTTAAATATATATATACATATAAAAAATTCATATATATATGAATTTATATATACATATAAATCTTAAGATTGTGTGTATATATAGGAAGAGAAAGTCTGTAACATTTACTTATATTTTTCATTGTTTCTTCTAGATGTCTCAAAATTCTTTCCTTTATTGTTTCCCTTCTTTCTAAAGAACTTTCGTTAGCCATTCTTTTAGGGGAGGTCTGCTAGTGACATATTCTCTTCATTTTTCTTCATCTGAGAATTTCTTGGTTACCCCTTCATTCCTGAAGGATACTTTTGTTGGATACAAGATTCTAGGTTGACAGTGTTTTCAGCACTTGAAAATGTACTGCCACTTCCTGGCCTCTATGGTTTCTGATGGGAAGTCTGTTGTCATTATAATTATTTTTCCACTTCTAGACTGCATTCAAGATTTTTCCTTCATCTTACTTTTCAGAAGTTTGATTATGATATAATTTGGTATGGATTTCCTTTAGTTTATCCCTTTTATGGTTTCCTCAGTTTCTTGAGTTTACAGGTTTAGGTCTTTTGCCAAATTTGGGAAATATTCAGTCATTATTTTTTCAGGTATTTTTCTGGTCTCCTCCTGGGGCTTTAGTGACATGGATAATAGGTCTTTTGTTGTAGTCCTATGAATCCATGAGGCTCAATTTACTTTTTTCAGTTTATTTTTCCATTTGTTTGCTCGGATTGGTTAATTTATATTGTTTACCATTGATTGCTTTCCCTGTTCATTCCGTCTAATGTTGGGTCCTTTCATTTCATTTATTTTTTAAATTTCATGGTTTTATTTTTTAATTTCTAGAATTTTCATCTGATCCTTTTTTATATCTACAACATTTTGCTGCGACTTTCATTTTTTCATTTCAAGTGTTTTCATAATTGCTCAAGGAAGGATCATGTTATGCCCAGAGATATATGCCTATATCTTTTTTATTCAATGTTTTAGGAACCAAAACATAAATACACTAATTTCTTTAGTAGCAATATGGATTATATTATAGGGCTACAGTTTTAATTTGTTCAATTCTTTATATTACTAGAGCTTTTTCTTCTTTCATAAATAATGTTAGCTATTCAAATAACTTAGTTTTATTGTTACATCTATAATATAATTTAGAAACACTGGGTTTTTTTTTTTTTGTCAAAAGGTACTTACAACTTTAATTTTGATAGATATTTCTTAAAAAGTTGTGCCAGTTTACACTTCCAATGATAAATGAAAAGACCTATCCCACAACCCCACCCAATGTTAATATTACTAAGAATAAACTATGCATTTTTAATGCTTATGTATATATCTAATGGCTGAAAATCATATATTAGCATTAATTCAATTTGCACCTAATTATGAGTAAGGTTGCATTGTTTTTTACCATATGCTCACTTGGAGTTCTTCAACTATGAACTATTTATTTGATCATTTTTAAATTGAGCTCTTTATCTTTTTAAATTTATTTTCAGAAACTTTTCATTAAAAACATTAATCTTTTCTTTTGATTTGTTTACAATATTTTTACTGAATATATTTTTTCTAGTCAATTTGAGAACCTCATACTGTATGACTTCTGTGATTTTCTTCAAATGTCTATTGAGATTTTGACTGAAATTATATTGAATCTTCAGGCCAATTTTGAGACACTTGATATCTGATAAATATTTTCTCAGATAATTTTCTCAATAACATGTTGTAGTTTTTAGTGTAGATATCTTGCACATCTTCCCTTTGTAGTATTATAAATGTTATCATTTTTTAAAAGTAATCTTTGAGAAGTTTCTTGCTGGCATGCATATATAAAATTGAGTTTTACTTGTTGACCTTGTCCTTAGTATTTTACTGAATTTACTGAATTTGTATATTTTCTTTTTTAGATTCTTTTGCATTTCTATGTGCTAAAGGTACAAACTGTTAAGAATAACTGCTTATTTATTCTTCAATCTTCACATCCCTTATTTTTTCTTATTGTACTGACAAAACCCTCCAGACAATGTTGAATGGAAGTATTGGTATAAGGTATCCTTATTTCTTAACCAGTTTCAAAGAGAATGCATTCTATAACTACCTTTAAGTGTAATGTATGCTGTACTGTTTTTTCCTTGCAGATATTCTTTATTAAATGAAGGGCAATCCATTTTAATCTTAATTGGCTATGAGCTTTTGTCATGAATAGTGTTGACTTCTGTCAAATACTATTTCTGCATTTCTGAAAAATACTATATTTTTCTCTTTTTTCTATTAATATGGCCTATTAATTCCTTTTACATATTAAACCATCTTCGCAATCATGGAGTAATAATAATATCTTCCTGGTAATGTTTTTTTATGTGTGTGTTTGGATGACAGGATCATAACAACTTTATAAAATGTGTTGGAAAGTATTTCTTCATTGTTTTTTTTTTCTTTTTTGTTTAATGTCTATTTTTGCATTCTTTTTTTTATTTAGAGAGAGAGAGCACATACACATGTGCAGCACACACACAGGGGAGGGGTAGAGGGAGAGAGAGAGAGAGAGAGAGAGAGAGAGAGAGAATCCCAAGCAGGCTCCACTTTCAGTGTAGAACCCAATGCAGGCCTTGATCCCACAATTATGAGATCATGACCTGAGCCAAAACCAAGAGTCTCATGCTCAACCAACTGAGCCACCCAGGTCCCCCTCTTCATTTTTCATAGGAAATTTATGGAACCATTTATCACTGAAGCCAATAAGATCTGAAATTTTCAATTTTAGAACAGATTTTGATAATGAACTTAGTATTTAATATGTATAGGTTCATTCATATTCTTTTATTTTTCTTGTCTCAGCTACGGTAAAATTTATTTTCAAGTTATTTATCCATTTGACTTAAATTTAAATATGGATTGCTATAAAGTTTATAATATTCCTCTGTGTATGCATGTGTGTGTGTGTGTGTGTGTGTGTGTGTGTGTGTGTGTTTGGCAGTGAGTAGGATCTGTAGAGATGTCTTTTTTCTTTTGGAAAGATATTTTATTTATTAATTCAATGATACATGACACAGATAGTACTATCACTGATTATAAAGTAGGCTTTCTTTTATTATTCTTGTCTTTAGCTGGGTGAACTTGAACAAGCTTCCTAAAAATTCTAAATGTTAAAATTGTCAGCCATTTCATAATGGAAGTCTCCTTTACAGACTATCATTAGATTTTGGTAAAATCTGTTACTTGTTGCATAACAGGATATTATAAAATAAATATGACCATTTGAAATAAACATGTATTTGATCAATTTTTCTTTCTGATTTAACAATTGTTTTGCCTCTATAAAAACACCATAGAAAATTCAATGTTCATATTTTGGGTAACTTCATAGAAAGATAAAACTTTTCTGTGGTGTTTGATGAAGTTTTATTAAAACTTTGATAAAGCTTCCAAATAGGTTTAGTTTTAGAAAATAACAACCTTGTATCATTCTAGCTTTCCGCTCTTTTAAAAAGTAGTTTCCTTTATTTTTCTAGCCATTGACCCATAACAAATATATCTTCCTATGAATTATTTGTTATATTTCTTATATTACTTATTGTAAAGCTATATTATTGTATTACTTATTATATTACTTGTTATATATTACTTATTATAAAGCTATATTATTTATTATAAAGATGCCTTATAATAAACCACTTAGAAAGGCCAAAGGAGGGGCACCTGACTGGCTCAGTTGGTAAAGTATGCGACTCATTATCTGAGAACTATAAGTTTGAGCCCCATGATGAGTGTAGAAATTACTTAAAAATAAAATCTTAAAGGAGACTTCTGCAATTTAATTCCTGATCACTCAAAGCTTATTTAAAAAATTGCTAAAAAAAAAAAAAAAGAGGTTAGAGTGGGAGAGAGCCAAAGCATAAGAGACTGTTAAAAACTGAGAACAAACTGAGGGTTGATGCGGGCTGGGAGGGAGGGGTGGGTGATCAGTATTGAGGAGGGCACCTTTTGGGATGAGCACTTGGTGTTGTATGGAAACCAATTTGACAATAAATTTCATATATTGAAAAATAAATAAATAAATAAATAAATAAAAATAAATAAAAAATTGCTATACTTTTGTACTTTGCTGGATTCCAAGTGAGAAAAAAAAACCTGTAATATTTGTCTCCAATGGCCTATTTTACTGATAAAAATCTGATATCTAAAATAGTTGAAAGATTAAAGAGAATATAATAAAGTATATTTTCTCTTGGAAGTTATGTTAGAATGGGGAGCTGGCTAGAGTGTTGGAAAAGACTTCAGACTGCTTCAATAAATCATTTAAGAAATGCTGTCACTTTATCTGTGCCTACATGATACCAGAATAATCTACTGAGATACAAAGAAACCATTCATACTTGCTAGGTACAAACTAGGGGTCTATTGGCAAAAATGGTGTTTCAATTCAATATTTTCTTAAAAATGTCAGTCAAATAAGATATATTGCTAGCAGTTGGTTAAAAACCGGAAAAAAAATGTCTAGGTAAATAATAAGTAAATATTTTTGTGTACATTAGTCTAGAAAATAAAATTTAGGGTATTTGGCTTTTTTTTTCTTTTTTTTTACTAAATTAATTTTTATGGACCTGAATAAGCATGATATCAGTAGTTCTTTCCTGAACTACTGGATTATTGCAATTAATTTCTCTGGAGAAGACTTCAGGATGACCAGGAGGGTATTCAATGATCAAGGCTAATCCCATATTATCAAAACAAAAAGTTGATGTACAGAGCCCCATGGTAGCATGATACCTAAAAACTAGATACAGATACTTCCCTCAGATATAGAACATCTAACCTTTTACATAAAAATGCAGAGTTTACGGGGTACATGGGTGGTGCAGTCTGTTAAGTGTCTGACTCTTGAGCATGGCTCACAGGTCATGATCTCGCAGTTTGTGAATTCAAGCCCCTCATTGGACTCTGCCCTGATGGAGCGGAGCCTGCTTGGGATTCTGTCTCTCCTTCTCTTTGCCTCTCCCCAGCTTGTGTGCACCCTGTCTTAAAATAAATAAATAAACTTTAAAAAATGCAGAGTTTATGAGAATTGGATAGTGAACTTGTCTTAAAATAAATAAATAAAATTTAAAAAATGCAGAGTTTATGAGAATTGGATAGTGAGAATTGGATAGTCATTGTTCATTTAACTTTTTTTGGTGTGTAGATAGAAGATAAATATGGGATACTTGACAGCATTTAGTAGAATTGAAATAAGCATGATTTCTTTGCCATGTAACATGATAAAAAATGATTACTGCATATAATGTGGATACATAGTCTTCAGAGCAATATTACATAACAATTTTAAAAAACATTCTATTCCTGAAATAAATACTTTGATTGTATGAAATCAAGACCGTAAACATAAAATTTATGAAAACTATTAGTCTTACCTATCATAGATTTAAATTAAATTTTGGGTGTTAAAAATTTGAGGGATATAAACTGTTCTACATTTTGAGGTTAGATTTAGAAAACAACAACAACAACAACAACAACAACAGAGGAGCACCTGAGTGGCTCATTCGGTTAAGGGTCCGACTCTTGATCTCGGCTAAGGCTATTGTCTCATGGGTTCCTGAGTTTGAGCCCTGCTTTGGGCTATGCACTGTCAGTGAGGAACATGCTCAGGATTCTCTCTCTCCCCTCTCTGTCCCTCCCCTGCTCACCCCACCCCCCCAAAATGAATAAATAAATTTAAAAAAATAAATAAAAAATATCATGGGACACAGCATCTACTGTTAGCAAGGATGCAGACATTTCAAACTCACAGATTATTGGTGCAAATACAATTCAATTACTTTTAAAGTTTATCTGGCAGTGTCTAAAAATTTGACACACCTATCTTTATCACCCAACAATTTCACTCCTAAGTATATTCTCAAGTGGAATGTCTATGTAATGAATACACATAGGCACACAATGTGTGTTTTATTCATAAAAACCCCAAATAGGAAACAACTCAAATGTCAGTCAATAGGAGAATGGATAAATGAATTTTGACACATTCGTACAATGGAATATTACACACCCATAAAGAACATACTACTGGTGCACATGATGACACATGTTAAGATGAAACATACTATGCTAATTTAAGAAGTCTGGAAGAAAAGAGCACATGTTGTATGATTTCATTCATATAAAGTTTAGAATCAGGCAAAATTAATCAATGGTGGTAGAAATCCAAAAAAAGCTTAGCAAGGGATTAACTGGAAAGCGGTATGAAATTATATACATGTGGTGTATATCTTGAGCTTGTTGATGGGTTATAAGCAGTCTGTCCTGGCTTTCTGGGAGGCTTAGGTTGGGGAAAGTCTGAGTTTAAAGCACAGGCAAACGTCCATGTTGTAAATACTGTCACCATGGTATATTTCAAATTACCGATGTGACATTGCTGAAGTGAAACCAGGAAGAGATGTTCACAGAAGCTCTTGTGAGCCAGTGTGAGTGGGCCTTTGTGTACTGCCAGTTGGGAGGGGGTATATGTTTGTCAAAATGCATCAAGTTGTACACTGAACATTTGTGCATTTTATTATATTTAAATTATATTTTTAAACACTAAAAGTAACTTATAAAGAATAAAAACATGGAAAGTTTCTCTAACTTCTTTTAGTAACTTGAAATGTAACATTGAGAGGGTCACTCATTAACAGTGATGTATTTCTTAACTAAGACATATTTATGAAGAATTTAAGTTTGCTACATCATGTTGAATGGTTTATACAGATGAATAAGCCTTGGTCCTTATCCCCCATGCAATTAGAGAAATAAAAGGTGCAATTAGAGAGATTTAAAAAAATACATCAATAGTTGGAAACATATGGTAAGAAATATAAATTCAAAGTACACACACACACACACACGCACACATGCATACACACCAAGTATGAAAGTGAAAGTGTGAAAGTGAAAGTGGCTTGACATTTTCCTAGCTCTCCAATGATGCTATATGACCAATACTCTTGTGCCTCCATGCACCTATGATTTTTTTTATTATTATTCTATACTTCTTAAAGTATCTGTCTTAAGATCGCATACTACATTCACTGAGGATTTTCTCCTTGCTTACAACAGCCTTCTATACCTTAAATCCTATCATCTTTGGAAGTGATTCCAGCATCCATGCGAAAGGAAGTCGAGCCCAAGATTAACCTAATCTCTGTGACTTGCACTGCTAAGGTAGTGTAGCCATGCTCTAAAGTGTCTCCTGCAGCATTATTAGCTAAAACTTCTGCAACTTTGAACTCTAGTGGCCAACTTCTTGATCTTAAACTTCTATTTTTCCAACTTTCCACTCACCTCATTCCTTATACCTTTTAAATGCATCTTAGAGTTCAAAAACATTTCTAGTCCTTGCCTTCATCCTTTATACTTTCTCTGGGGCTCATCGTTCTATTTTAGGCTTTCCTCCTCTCCTGCTCTTTCCTGTCTGGCTCCCAGGTTGATTATTTAATTCTCTCATTATCTGGCACTGGAATATACTAAAGTTTTAATAAATATTAGTTGAATGAATAAATGAAGAACCTCGATGCTCATTGCCCAAGGTAAGCACACGGTAACAAAATCGTTTTAGAAAGAAACCATGAAAAATTTAATAAATTGTGAGTTAAAGTTATAATCTATTTAACATATTATGGTAATGTGAGTAAATAAATCTTAACAGAGAAATTATGGCATACTCTGTATATTATTCATCTAAATGATGATGATTTATTCAACCTTGTATTATATTCTTTAAAGCTGGTAGTCCTTTTTATGTTCTAAATATTTGCAGATTATAGTTAGAAATCTCTTTAAAATCTTCAAACTGAACTTCGTTGTATTGTTTGATACCATATGCTATCTAGCTTTAAGCTGTCTGTGCCTGCAAGCTCCACAGATCTTCTGGTAACCATTCAGGAAAGGTGGTTATTTAAATATTAATGAAAAACAACAATGCAACTTGCTGAAGTGGCACCTTGCCAACAATTTTCCTTTTTCCTTTCTTGTTTTTTTCTTTAATACCTACTGCTGTAACATAATATACTAGTAATTTTAATTCTAACATATGAATTGCCTATCCTAAAATGATACATATATTTATAATGCATTTCTGAGGTTACCCTCAGTAATATTGATGTAATTATTAGAGCAACTTCCCATTCTATAAGTGTTTCAATATCATTTATTTTCCAACTAAGTTACTGTATTGTTTATAAAAGATATGGATAATTCCAAAACCCACACTTACATGATTAGGCACCTAAAGATATAGGAAATGTATTTATTTATGAAGGAAAATGAGCATTTGTTAATCTAAGAAATATTAAAAAGGGAAACCTATCATTTGTATTTTATACTTTCTCAGACCATCAAGTGTAATAATTCAACTGTATAAAAAAAAAGTGTTTCATTTTGTTTTGTTTTTGTTTTTGTTCTTGTTTTTGCTAATAAAAGTATATTGGGATAGGGACGCCTGGGTGGCTCAGTCTGGTAAACATTCAACTCTTAATTTTGGCTCAGATCATGATCTCATGGTTTGTGGGATCCAGCCCCACATCGGGCTCTACACTGACAACATGGAGCCTGCTTGGGATTCCCTCTCTCTCCCTTTCTCTGCCCTCTCCCCTGCGTGTTCTTGCTCTCTTTCTCTCAAAATAAATAAATAAACATTAAAAAATCTTATATTAGGGTATAACAACAGGAAATAAAACTCTTCTACTTCAACAGCTAATGAAACTTGGAATTGGTCTTTTTTTCACTGTGAAGGGATGCATCTGGCATGAGCTAAAAGATTTGGTAAGAAGTAGCCAAGAATAATTCATGTTTTGCTTCCATGGGGGGTGTCCGGGAGAATCCATTGCAGATATTTTTGACCAATTTGTCCACTTTTGTTTTGTGTAAAACAGGACCTTTGCAGTGACTGACAAAATGTTTAGAGGCCATTTTTTGTGTATGTTACCTAGTCATATTGAAGAGCACATGGTCAGTCATTTCAATTTCTTTGTATTTAGTTTTTGAATAAGAAGAAGGTATATATAAACAAGGAAGATACTAACAACATTAATGTTCTTAAGAACATTCATGTTTATTAGACTAAAAAAAATTTTTAACGTTTATTTATTTTTGAGAGAGCAAGTGGGGGAGGAGCAGAGAGAGGGGGGCAGAGGATCTGAAGTGGGCTCTGTGCTGACAGCAGAGAGCCTGATGCAGGGCTCGAACTCATGAACATGAGATAATACCCTGAACTGAAGTCAGATGCTTAACCAACTTAGCCACCCAGGTGCCCCTGGAATTTTAGAGTATAAATTTAAACGGAGATTTATTTTTATGTTAGAATTGATACTATTCAGTGATATTTTCAGTTTAGTAAAGAAATTTCACTTTGTTCAAATTCTTGTTTAAGAGAGTATCCCATATACTTTTCATATTCTACCAAGTTTTGGAACAATTCAGTCTAGTTCACATGTCGTGTGCTTTATATTTGAAAATAAATATAAAAATAATGTTATATAGGGGCGCCTGGGTGGCGCAGTCGGTTAAGCATCCGACTTCAGCCAGGTCACGATCTCGCGGTCCGTGAGTTCGAGCCCCGCGTCAGGCTCTGGGCTGACGGCTCGGAGCCTGGAGCCTGTTTCCGATTCTGTGTCTCCCTCTCTCTCTGCCCCTCCCCTGTTCATGCTCTGTCTCTCTCTGTCCCAAAATAAATAAAAAACGTTGAAAAAAAAATAAAAAAAAAATAATGTTATATATACATGTGATAGAATTGGGCGAGATTAAATGATTGGATTATGAGGTCTAGCTTGATAACTGATCTGTTTGGGCACCAGAAATTGACTCTATTTCTAACAGGCCCAATGTAGTGAGCTGTTGGCACAAGTAAACGTGTCCATGCCCAATAATGCCAGGGCATAATGACATGAATATATTTAGCAAAATGTTAAAATGGCACATTTGGTTAATGGTTTATTTATGAACATTAACTAGTTGCATCTCTATAAAAATGTGTTTATTTTGTTTGTGGCATGTGGTTAGATATTTATAGAAAGAAATCATGTTTATCAAATGGACTTTCAAATATAACAATTTTCAATTAAACACAACTACAAAGTTTATATACATTCAAGGAAATATATGTGTACACACACACACACACACACACACACACACATATATATATATTCAAGGAAAATTTGGTCATCTTCAAACTATCATAGTACAATTTTATTCTACTTTTAAAAATTTCAATCTGTATCTCATGGGTTAAATGACAAAAAGGTTTTTGTTTTCTTTTGTTTTAAATTTTAGTCCATGTGAATTGCTTAGGTCTGCAAAATTCAGAAGGAAATCTCTGCAATACAGATTTTGTTAAAAGAGTTCCAGTATTTCCTGCATCTGTTGGGTGGAAATGGCACCCAATGTAGTTTTTACAACTATTTCAATAAAAAACAGAAGTGGGCAGAATCTAAGTTGAAAACAATGGGGAAAAATTGTTGGTTATTTTTAAAGTTTAAAAAATGTGTTTTAAGACTAGTTCCTGAAAGGTTAAACTGTTATTTCTTATCCTACTTGAATTCCTTTAGTGTTTTAGTCTTGAATTGAAAGTAACTTCAAGGAAGTACGGTTTAATTTATTATTACATGTGCATTCACATGCAAATCTCTTAATTTCTAGCAGTTTGATTTTCTGGGTATTATTAGTTTTTCTATTAGCCTATAAACCATAGTTAATTAAAGAGAATTTCTGCTTTATTATATTAAGTTATGTTATAGCTCCACTTACATTCCAAAACACAATATTTAAAGTGCCTCTTGGTATTAGGAATTAATCTGCATAAGTTCATACATATTTTTAAAATCCTTTAAAAACCATAACAATAATAGAAAGAAAACATCTTTCAAGCCCGTCTACCCCTTCTCCTTTTGTACAATCTGGGCACACTGATCAGAAAGCTCACACACACTCCCTCTTTGGGTACCAGCAAGAAGTTTAAACCTTACAACCCTCCAGCCCTGGCTGAGGGAATTTTTCCCCACTTACAACCCCTAGACTCTATAAAGGGTCAAACTATACTCTGTCTCACTCAACCCAGCCCAATCCTGCTTTATGTTTGCCTTTTTCTGTCCAGGAATCCCTCCTTATATGGACCCATTGAAGGAACACCATACACTCCTACCTGGCTATCCAGAGGAGCACTTGTAGAGCCCTGCCATGGCACAAAATATTTGCAGACAAGATCTTAATCACATCCAACTTTCTCCAGGAACACAGGCATGGTATTCCATTGATGACCTCAGCCCCACAGCTGGATTCACCCCCTCTCCTCCCATGTTGACCTCAGCCCTGAATGCGTATTCACTTCTCATCATATGATCAGCTCCACAGATGGGTTTACCTCGATGAGGACCTCAACCCAAAAGTTAGAGCAGTTGGACTTATTCTGGGTAGAATTATCCACAACCTTATATCCCTTTATAAAACCTATGAAATGTATTCATGTCTCCCTATATTCTCATCTATTCCTCTATCTCTTCTTTCCTGATGCAGCTCCAACCACTATGAGCTACCCTTCCTCCTTTTTGCCTTCTGTTCCTGACCTTTGGTTTCCTAGCCCCACCTCCTGATATAAAATTATCAACCATGAAGGCATTATGAGATAATTTTTTATGTTAGCCTCACTGAACCAACAAACTCATGTCTTAAAACATACCTGTTGTTGGGTATTTTCCCCTCTCAATTACCTGGCCATACTAGAGTCTCTAGATGATCTTAAAGAAATTTTACAATAGCATAATCCACTGCCCTGTCAATCTGTTTAGCTGGCCACATCTTTAGACTTAAGCCTTAATTGTTCTCCTGGTCTTCCTTTTAAAATACTAATTGCAAAATGAGGGTTGATGGGGGGTGGGAGGGAAGGGAGGGTAGGTGATGAGTATTGAAGAGGGCATCTTTTGGGATGAGCACTGGGTGTTGTATGGAAACCAATTTGACAATAAATTTCATATGTTAAAAATAAAAATAAAATAAAATAAAATAAAATACTAATTGCAACTATTCAGGATAGCCCCATATAATATCCTGATCCAAATACCTACTGATAATATATTAATTCTTGGTTTCCCATGCAAAATGCTAAGCCTAAGATTTTAGTCCCAAAGGTTAAAGGTTATTGGCATCATTGACCCAAACACCCCTCAGTTTTGTACTTTCTGGTTCCTCTGCCTCAGACATTTCCTCTTTATTGACTGGTATGCTTTGAACTTTGGGCTAAATATAAGCTATTTATTCAGAACATATACATATCAATAGCAAATGTGATCCTGCTACCAACTCACCAGACAGGTTGGCTAGCAGCAGAATCAATTCCTGGTGCTAAAGCAGTTAAATCAGTGGTCAAAACACATAGGTTTAGCCCAGTCTTTTGATTGCATCCTCTTCTACAACATGTGTATAAATAAATTTTGTTTAGTCACAGTTTGTCAGTCCTTTAGTTTTTGAATTCTTTCAACTGCAAAATCTTGTCCTTTTCTGATTCTTACACAATATCTGAAAGCATTAGTTGTCATATCCCCTTCTTCAGTTTGTTGCTTTAGTTTCCTGCTCATCTCCTGTACTGTTTGGCTTTTAGCCTCACCTGCCCATTCATACTTCTATGGATATTTGCTCCCCTATCTGCATGGATTTCCTGTATCATGTTCTCCTTTTTGCTTCTACACCTGTCACTTACATAGGACATTTTTGACATACTGCTTTCTAGTCTTGGTCCTTTTTTTTTTTTTTTGTAAATATTATATTCCCTCAATAGTTGCCAAAATTGGGGTGCCTGGGTGGTTCAGTCAGTTAAACATCTGGCTCTTGATTTGGGCTCAGGTCATGATCTCACGGTTTGTGAAATCAAGCCCCACATTGGGGTCTGCACTGACAGGGTGGAGCCTATTTGGGATTTTCTCTCTCCCTCTCTCTGCCCTTCCTCTGTTTCTGTGTGTATTCTCCCTCCCTCCCTCCCTCCCTCCCTGCCTCCCTCCCTCCCTCCCTCCAAATAAATAAATAAACTTAAAAAAACTATTAAAAATAATCACTGAAATTTGCCACCTGTCTCTTTAACTTCTCTCTCTCTCTCTCTCTCTCTCTCTCTCTTTCAAATCTTGGCTGTCAGGAGTTAGAAAGTATGGCTATCTCTGGTGGTATCACAGTGTGCAGGGAGCACCTGTTATTTATGCCTGTGCAGCAGTCATTAACTGTTGTTTTCAAAAGTTCCCACTTTCCCGTAAGAAAACACCTCCTCCAATTCTTAGTCCATGCAGATTGGGAGAAGTTGGTCATACCTCCACATCTTGGAGGACGTATGACTCGAGAAGTCCCTTGGGGCTAATAATGTTTAAAGGGGGGACTCTTGTAGAAGTATAGGAAACTAAATAATTTATTTTCTGTAGGGCTTGCTGTAAGAATAGATATAAGCTTGGAGATTCCTTGCAATTACCCCTTGGATGGGTGTTCTTTTTCTATGTTTTCATCAAGGGAGATCTGGACTGGATACATAGATTTGTAAATCATTATCAGGTGTGCTGTGGTATAAGCCAAGGGTATAAGTGAGCTCACTGAAAGACTATTTGTAGAGTAAGAAAATTTGCCAAATGGAACTTTGGGGGAAAGCCCAATATTTCATGGTTAGGTAGAAGAAGAAAAATCCAGAGATGAAAAGAGAATGGCCAAAATAAGTAGGAAGAAAATTGGGAGTCATAGCTGAAATAAGGCAGAAGAATATTTTGAGAAATAAGATATGATCAGTAGAGTTAAAATCTGCTGAGAAGCCAAGTAAACCGGAACTGAAAGCTGAGTGGTCTTTGGCAAAAGATACTGAAATAAATCGAAGACGGGATGGGAAGTGAGGAAATGGAGACGGCAAGTACATCTACTCTTTCAGAAGGCTGCAGGGGCTCTGAAGGGAGAAAAAAGGTTAGGTGGCAGCTACAGACCAACAAAGGATCAAAGAGAGGTATTTTGGGGGGGGTGCCTGAGTAGCTCAGTTGGTTTTGGCTGACTGACTCTTGGTTTTGGCTCAGGTCGTGATGTCAGGGTTTCATGAGTTTGAGCCCCGCATTGGGGCTCAAGCAGCGCAAAGCCTGCTTGGGATTCTCTCTCTCCCTCTTTCTTTACTCCTCCCCCACTTGCACTGTGTCTGTCTTTCTCAAAATAAATAGATAAACTTAAAAAAAAAAGGGAGGTATTTTTGAGGATGAAAGAGATTAACATGTTCATAAGTAATAAAAAAGAGGAGGGGCTTGAGGGGAGGGAGAGCAAGAGAGGGAAGAAAGGAAGAAAAAATGGGGGATAAAAGGTGGAATGAAGTCTCTGAAGATGTTGGCTGTAATAGATGTCAAAACACAGTTGAAAGGAAGATTGTCTATCATCTCAGCCATACGTCAGCTGCCCCCACCCTCCTCCCAGATTGAGAGTTATGCCTAGTAAAATGTATTTTGTAATGACTTAAAGTCACTTCAAATCTGCATACACTAGTTTACTTTTTCTCTGAAAACCCATTTTCCCTCTCAATATTGTTTATCTTGATAATGGTACCACCCTATACTTTGCATATACTTTCCCTAGTGAATGATCTCACATTCTTGAAATTTTGATCTGTCTTACCCACTAGCTCATTAATCAAAATTTTTGGTCCAAGTTCTTATTATTATTTACTAAAGGCAATGCTTTAAGGAGCATCAAGAGCCTCCTAAGGATCTCTACTCTTCTTTATATTCCTTCACAGCAATCCTTTCTATACATTGCTGTCAGAATAAAATGTAAACAAACAAAAAAAAAGTACATTACCTAGCTTACAAATCCTTCAGAATTCACTATTACATTAAGGATAAAATTCAACATACCTAACCTGGATAGTAGATAAGTCTTATTTTGATTGTTTTCCTCTATCCAGTAAGTCCTTCGTATAGAATTTTGCTCTTTTCCTAAATTGTATCTTCCTCTGAGATTTTTCACAGAATTCCTTCTCTGCCTATTTTTTCCTTTTCTATCTTTCTCATATATCTTTTTGAAAAAGCAATTTTATTGAGGTGTGATTAACATATTAAACTGCACATTTTTAATGTTTACAATTAGATGAGTTTGGGGATAAGTGTACATTCATGAAAACATCACCATCATCAGGGCCATACACATATCAATCACTTTACAAAGTTTCCTCCCACTCCCTTTATTATTGTGTTTATTTTTGTGTGGTGAGAACACATAAGATCTATTGTTTTAGCATATTTTACTACAGAATACAGTATTGTTAGCTAAAGACACTATACAGCATAGTAGATATTCAGAACCTATTTTTCTTGCATAACTGAAACATTGTACCTTTTAACCATCACTTCCCCATTGCTCCCCTTTGATATTCCCTGGTAGTCACATTTCTACTTCTGTGAGTTTGACTATTTTATATTCCACATACAAGAGAAGTCATACAGCATTTGTCTTGCTGTGTCTTATTTCACTAAGCATAGTGCCTTCCAAGTACATCCATGCTGTCACATATAACAGATTTTCTTCTTTTTAAGGCTGATTAACATTCCATTATATGTATATACTACAGTTTTTTTATCCATTCATCTGTTGATGGACACTTAGGTTGTTTGCATATTTTAGCTATAAGTAATGTTACGATGAATATTACAATTATATGTAATTGTATGTAAATTACATATAATTTATGTATATATTATTACAATTATATGTAATTATATGTAAATGAATGTTACAATGAATATCTCTCTTTGAGATCCTGGCTTTATACCCATAGATAGATAGATAGATAGATAGACAGATATAGATAGATAGATATCCATATATAATGTGGGACTGTTGGATCATATGGTAGGTAAATCTGTATATTTTTGAAGAACATCCATACCGTTTTCCATAATGGCTGCACCAGTTTACATTCCCAAAAACAAGTGTACAAGGGTTGCAGTATTCTCCAGATCTTCACCAATACTTGTTATCTTTTTTTTTCTTTTTGATAATAGCCACCCTAACAAATATGAAGTCATATCTAATTGTGTTTTCTTTTGATGTTTATTTATTTTAAGAGAGAGCACATGCACATACCCATGCTAGCAGGAGTGAGGCAGAGAGAGGAAGAGCGAATCCGAAGCAGGCTGTATGCTGTCAGCCCAGAGCCTGACGTGGGGCTTGATCTCATGAACTATGAGATCATGACCTGAGCCAAAATCAAGAGTTGGACGCTTAGGCTACTGAGCCACCCAGGCGCCCCTCATTTTGGTTTTGATTTGCATTTCCTTGAGAATTAATGATGTTGAGCACCTTTTTACATACTTGTTGGGCTTTTGTGTATATTCTTTGGAGAGGTGTCTATTCAGGTCTTTCGCCCATTTTTAATTGGATTTGTTTGGTGTGTGATCTTTTCAATGTATTATTGAATTAGGTTAGCTAATATTTTGTTCAAGACATTTGTATCCATGTTAATCAGGGATATTGGGCTGTAATTTTCTTTTCTTGTAGTGAGTGTCCTTGTTTGACTTTGGTCTCAGGGTAATCTGGCCTCATAAAATGATTTGGAAGTGTTTCCTCTTCAGTATTTTGGAAGAGTTTGAGAAGGATTGGTATTAGATTCTTCTTTAAATATTTGGTAGAATTCACGAGAGGCCATCTGATCTGGACTTTTATTGGTAGGTTTTTGATCAATTACCTTATTAATAATTGATTTGTTCAGGTTTTTTTTTTTATTTCTTCACAATTCACTTTTGGTAGGTTGTGTGTTTCTAGGCATTCATCTATTTCTTCTAGGTTATCTAACTTGGTGGTGTATAATTGTTCATTGTAGTTTCTTATGATCCTTAGTATTTCTCTGTTCTCGGATGTAATGTTTTCCTCTTTTATTTCTTATTTTACTTATTGAATCTATGGCTTTTTTTCCTTCATTAGTCTATCTAAAGGCTTATTAATTTTATCTTCTTAAAAAACTTAGCTCTCAGTTTCCTTGGTCTTTTCCACTGTCTTTTTAGTCTCTATTTTGTTTATTTTGACTCTTATCTTTATTAATTCTTTCCTCTGCTAACTTTGGCTTAGTTTGCTCTTCCCTTTCCAGTTTCTTGAAATACAATGTTAGGTGGTTTATCTGACAATGTATATTCTGCTGCTGTTGGATAGAATGTTCTGTATATATCTATTAAGTCCATCTGGTCTAATGTGTGGTTTAAATCCAATGCTTCCTTATTGATTTTCTATCTGGATGATCTATCTATTAATGAAAGTTGGGTATTGAAGTCTCTGCTATTGTTGCATTGCTCTCTCTTTCTCTTTTCAGATCCGTGAACATTTGCTTTATATATTTAGGTGCTCTGATGTTGGGTGGATAAATATTTAACAATTGTTATATCCTCTTGACGAATTGACTCCTTTATTATTATATAATGACTTTCTTGTCTCTTTTTACAGTTTTTGGTTTAAAGTCTATTTTGTGTGATATAAGTATAGCATCCCCTACTTTCCTTTGGTTCTCATTTTCATGGAATATATTTTTTATTCCTTAACTTTCAATCTATGTGTGTTCTTAAAGCTGACATGAGTCTTTTGCAGACAGCCATATAGTTGGATTTTTTTTCAACCTATGCAGCCACTCTGTGTTTTGATTGGAGAATTTAATCTGTTTACATTTAAACTAATTGTTGAGAGGTATGGACTTGTTATTTCTATTTTTTTAAGTTTATTTATTCATTTTTGAGAGTCAGACAGAGAGCATGAGTGGGGGAAGGGCAGAGAGGGAAGGGGAGAGAGAATCCTAGGCAGGCTCCCAGGCTGCCAGCGTGAAGACCGACTCAGGGCTCAAGATCACAAACCATGAGATTATGACCTGAGCCAAAAACAAGAGTCAGATACTCACCTGACTGAGCCATCCACGTGCCCTGACTGTTGCTATTTTTTAAATTACTGCTATTTTGTAATGTATTTTTTCCTTTATTCTTCTCTTGCTATTTTCTTTGTGATTTGATTATTTGCTTTAGTGTACGCTAAGATTTTCTTCTTTTTATCTTTTGTATATACTATATGTTTTTTGTTTCATGGTTATATGAAACTAACATAAAATATAACAGGGGCACATGGGTGGCTCATTTGGTTAAGTGTCCAACTCTTGATTTTGGCTCAGGTCATCATCTCATGGTTCATGGGTTCAAGCCCTGCCTTGGGCTCTGTGCTGACAGTGTGGAGGCTGCTTGGGATTCTCTCTCTCCCTCTCTTTGCCTCTGCCCGTCTCCTGCTTATGCACATGTGTGTGCTCTCTCTGTCTCAAAAATAAACAAACATTCAAAAAACTTATTGTAGTTAGTTATTTTAAATACTCTGTCTTTTAACCTTTATATTGGAGTCTTTAAGTGATTTATCTACCATTATTATAATATTAGAGTATTCTGAACTTAAATATATATTTACTTTTCCCAGTGATCTTAGTACTTTTAGATATTTTCTGTTGCTAATTAACATCCTTTTGTTTTAGCTTGAAGAGCTCCCTTTAACATTTCTTGTAAAGCTGGTCTAAGTATGTTGAACTCCTTCAGTTTTTGTTTGTCTGCAAACCTTTATCTCTTTCAATTCTGAAGGACAACTTTGCCAGGTAAAGTATTCTTGGGTGACTGTTTTTTGTTGTTGTTGTTGTTGTTTGGTTTTTCTTTTTCTTTTTTTTCTTTCAGCACTTTGAATATATCATCCCACTGCCCACTGCCTCTGGCCTGCAGATTTTTGCTGAAAACTCCACTGATAGTCATATGAGGCTCCCTTGTATGTAACAAGCTGCATTTCTCTTGCTGCTTTAAAACTTTTTTCTCTTTGTCTTTAACTCTTTTATTTTTTTTAAGAGAGAGTGCAAGCATGAGTCGGGGAGGGGCAGAGAGAAAAGGAGAAAGAGAATCTTAAACAGGCTCCATGCTCAGCACGGAGTCCAACATGGGGCTTGATCCCACGTCCTGAGATCATGACCAGAGCTGAGATGAAGAATCGGACACTTAACCAGACACTTAACCGACTGGGCCACACAGGCACCCCTCTTTGTATTTAATTTTTGACATTTTAATTATAATGTGTCTTCGTGTGGGTCTCTTTAGATTCCTCTTATTTGGTACTATTTGGGCACCCTGGGTCTGAATGTCTGTTTCTTTTCCCAGGTTAGGGAAGTTTTCAGCCATTTTAGTTGTTTTTTTAAATAAGCGTCCCACCTCTTTCTGTCTCTCTTCTCTTTCTACAACCTGTATTTTGTGTATATGTTTATTCTCTTGATGGTGTCCCAAAGCTATTTCACTGCCTTAGTCTTTTTTTTTTTTTTCCTCCTCTGATTGGATGAATTCCACTACACTGGGTTTGGGTCGGCTGATCTTTTCTTCAACTTCACGTAATATGCTGTTGAAGCCCTCCGTTAAAATTTTCAGTTATTGTAGTCTTAAGCTCTGTGGTTTCTGTTGGTGCTTTTGAATATTGCCTCTTTGCTGAAATTCTCACTTCATTCATACATTCCTCTCCTGACCTTTGTGAGCATCTTTATGACTGTTATTTTGTACTCTTTACTGAGAAAGCGCTGATCTCTGTTTCATCAAGATCTGTTTCTGGAAGTTTATCTTGTTACTTTGTTTGGAACATATTCTCCTGTTTCTTCATTTTCCTTGACTCTTTGTGTTGGTTTCTGTGCATTAAAGAAAACAGACACTTCTCCCAGTCGCGACAGACTGGTCTCATGCAGGATATCTCACAGTTAGCCCAGCCATAGCTCCTGGTTAGCTCTTAAAACTTTGGGGTTGCTCACATTATAGTCTTTATTTTTAGTGATTTGCAATAGTTGAGAGAGTGCCAAGACCCATCACTGCCCCAGAGGAGAGGATCACAGTCACCTAGATGGAGACTGATTAAACGCCAGATCCAGAAGCAACTGGGAAAGGTTCCAGTTACATCACTTCCACAGAGTATCTGGGAGATAGGCATTTTATCTGCACTGAGCCCAGGTTTAAGCCATAGACTGGCTTTATTTATTCATTTGGTGGTATTCTCTTTCTTTTATTTTTTTGTGTTCATTGCATTAATGTCTTCTAATGTAAACATTGGTCACCTCCTCCAGTCTTTACTGACTGGCTTTGGGAGAGAAAGGTCTATACCAATCAGCTTGGTTAGGAATTCTCAGTGTCTCAGAACTTTTCTGTGCTTGTGCCTACTCCACTTCTCTTATTCTCTCTTAGTGTGGTGGTGGCGGGGGAGGGGTGGAGGGTGGGGAGGGGGTCTTAGGATTATGTGCATTCTCTCAGTTCCACAAAATCAGGCTGGTCCCTAAGAGCTTCTCATTTACTTTCCCTAAGGCAGTGTCCTGAAGCTGTTAAGGTTGCACTCTTCCTGCCAATCCAGCGGAGATGAACCAACTGCTAAGATTTGCATCTGCTACTGAGATTCATATCTCTCTGCAAGAGCTTGCGTGTGCCATCATCAGTGCTGGTACAGGCATTGGCTGACTAGGGGTTCTGTAGTTGAGTTATCCTGTGGAGTTTGAGGGTGAGCTTCTTGGTGCAGTTCACTAGCCAGTTAGTGGGGTCCATGGCCAGCTGTTGAGATCCATGTGCCAGTTGCTATGACCCCCTTGCCCTTTTCCATGCTTACTAGATGGTGAGAGTTGCCCCCTGACAACTCATCAGCGCCAATCCCCTCAATATTATGGATGGACTAGGATAGAAGTGGGCCTCCTGGACAGTGTCCTGCAAAGCTGAGGAAGCCAGGTGCTGGTTTCACTCTCACTTTTCCTTGTTGGAGAATCACAGGCCATGGTGGTCTATTTCAGCACCAGTTTGCTTCACCTTGGAGAACAGATGATGCTGGTAAAGTGAAACTGATTTTCTTATCCTCTTCAATGCATCCGCCAGGGGGCTGGAACCTCTCAGCTATACTCGAGGGCTCATCTCTGGATGGTTGCTCACATTGGTGTTTCTGTGGAGGAATGAGGACAGAGCTTCCTATTCTGCCATCTTGCTGATGTCATTCCTCCTTGTATTTCTAAGTCCTCTTTACCCTTCAGGTTACCACTTCTTTTGGAAAGCTTTTGGGTAACATTTGGGATCTGTGGTTGAGCACTTATAGCAACCTAAGATTTCTATTATAACTTTTAACATTACATATATATTTTTCTATTCTGTATACTAGATGAGATTTTAAGCTCCTTGTCCTCTATGTTTATATTCTCAGCATATATCACGATAACTGACACATTCCTTCCATTAATTTATGTTTGAATAAAGGAAATGATATTGCAGGTTGGCTAAAATTTTTAACAAATTTTTAAATTTGTAAACAAATTTAAAACTTTAAATTTAAGCTTCTTGTCATCCTCATCTCTCCTTTATATTTTTTCTTGCTTTCATCTTTTCACATGTGTAGGATCTTCATGATGTAAGTTTTTTTTTTTTTGTTTTTTTTTAGAGTCAACATCTAAGAATCTGTCCAGCATCACTTTCTTCTGGATCCTTTTCATTCTGCTTCTCTTCAGTGTTCTTGTATGGTTCATGTTGGAGCTATCATGTTTTTATACAGTGTTGATGACTAGACATAGTTGATTGACTCTAGGGGGACCCAAGATGTAGTATGACACAATTAGGATTCTTTCCTGGAACCATTTGAACTAAAACTGGGGAGCTGAAAGATACAGGGTTTTTTCCCCCTTGGGGGCATTTTTAGGAGAGGTGAAATTTCATGTTCTCTAGAAAAATTTGGTATATAGTAAGAGACTGTACACACACACACACACACACACACTCACCCAAAGAAAGAGAGAGAGAGAAGTTGACATATACAGAATGATAGAGACAAGATTTTGAGAATGATTTAAGGTGATGTTCAGGGTCTTGGCATTAGTTCTTTTTAACACTCAGACTTTATTGTATGCCTACTCTTACTGCAGTCATGCCCTTTTTCTTACCATTATTTCAGGCAGTTTTCCATCACTTCAAACTAAAGGATTTTGAATAACAATCTCTGTTTAAAGAATTTAGGTACCAAAAAAAAGGAATTTAGGTACAGAATATGAAAAGATAAATCTGTTGTATCCTTTAGATTTTGTGAGATTATTTTGTGGTAACAAATAAATCTAAGTTTCACTAACTTATAACAACAAAGCTTTCCTTTACTCTTGTGTTATATGTGAATTGCGCATTACTGGGGGTCTTAGTCATTATTTGAACCAAACCAAAGCAACAGTCCTTGTTTAGGATATACCATTCTCATGGTAGATGGAAGGAACAATTCCAGCACTATGAAATAACTTCAATGAGTTTGCCATACATAACACACAACACTATTGGTCTATTTGTACAACAGAGTCACATGGCCAAATCTTTGTCAACATAATGCAAAGTATTTTCCTCCCACAGGGAAGTCCTGTAAATCATATAGTAATCGATATGTTGTATGAATTTTATAACAAACATGATGAATAGTTGATAATAATGGCATAACATAACAAACCTACTTCAAACCTACTTTTTTTTTTAACTAAAGTATTCCATGTCCTAAAGCTATATTTTTTCCTCATCAAGCCAATTCATCCCATTAAAATTTCACTTCTCTTACCTGGTCTCAGATACATATTAGGAGAAAAAAGAATGGACCTACACTAAAACTTTCCTAGACTTGTTTCCCTTGTTAAAATAGAGGTTGGTTAAAAAAGAAAAGAGAAAATAATTTAGAATTGTTTAAATGCTAGGAGGAGAAATAAGTGAAATATCTCAGACAGTGTGAGGAAAATGCATTTTGAATGATATCTGCTTATTTCATATAACTTATAACTAGTTAGTATCTTTCCTATATGAAAGAAGACACAAGAGCAGGAAAGCATGATATGGTAGTTACACATTCCTTACTTTGGAGCTAGACCACCTGAGTTGACATTCTGACTCTAATTTTTCCTGCTTGTGTGACATTGGGTTAGTTACTCTTCTTCTTTTTGTCTGAATTTCAACTAAATAAAACTTTCTTTTTTTAAGTTTACTTATTTATTTGGAGAGAGAGAGAGAGAGAGAGAGTGTGTGTGTGTGTGTGTGTGTGTGAGCAGGGGAGGGTCAGAAAGAGGGGGGAGAAGAGAGAACCCCAAGCAGGCTCCACACTCAGTGTAGCCCAAGCAAGGCTTGATCCCATGACCACAAGATCATGACCTGAACTGATATTAAGAGTCACAGGCTTAACTGACTGCACCACCCAGGCTCCCCAATGATACTTTCTTTTATAGAATTACAATGATTAAGCAACTCTAGAACAGGCAAAGAATTTAGAACAGTGTCAAGCATGGATATAAGTCTGTCATTATTGCAGAGATGTAGATTACATCAAAATCACATTCCCAGTGCTTAGCATGAAGCCTGTATAAAGCCAAAAATATTTATATGTTGAATGGACGAAAGACTATAAAAAATAAATGATTTCACTGATACACTTTTATGCATATGAATATGCATCTATATTGTGTATGTATGTATATACATATATACATATAATTATTTTATCTTTGTATGATAGCACATTAAAGCAAATACATTTAAAATGTAGAGGTGGGGCGCCTGGGTGGCGCAGTCGGTTAAGCATCCGACTTCAGCCAGGTCACGATCTCGCGGTCCGTGAGTTCGAGCCCCGCGTCAGGCTCTGGGCTGATGGCTCGGAGCCTGGAGCCTGTTTCCGATTCTGTGTCTCCCTCTCTCTCTGCCCCTCCCCCGTTCATGCTCTGTCTCTCTCTGTCCCAAAAATAAAAAAATAAAAAATAAATAAATAAATAAAATGTAGAGGTAGTGAAAGTCTTAAATTTTTAAAGCTACACAGTCATTAATTTTGCAAGATGTCAGAATTTGAAAAGAAATTATCAGTGAAAAGGAATGGAGGTGGTTCTGTGTAATGGGGAGCAAAAGTAAAGAGGGATGGCCTTTATTCTTCTGCCCTGTCACTTCGGTTTTATGTCAGCTGCTTAAAAGGTGGCACTGAAGCATGCGATTGGTTTCATAAGAGCCTTAAAAATGAAAGAGAAAAGTGATTCTTGCATAAAACGAAAGTGCAGCAAATTCAACAGGCTGAAAGAAAAAGAGGAACAAGACTAATCATATTTGTTTATAAATACCAGTGATTTATTTATTTATTTTTTTACCATCCTGAAGTTGACAGCCAAGAGGACCAGAGGGCATTAAGTCATTGCTTTGTGTCTTGATGATTCCCTGTATTTAATAAGTTTTTCTGTGCAAGGGACCTCGACAGTGATAATCGGCTGGGAACATCTGCCAAACAGAGCCATAAAATGCAGAAGCGAGAAGAGAAGTCAGGTTGTCTGACTTCAGGTCCAGGGTTCTCTCTCCGGTCTATGACTGCTCCATCTGGTCTAGTCTATTTTGTGGAGCTTGTTCAGAAAAGGAAATAAAACATTTACCAAATGTGGCATGTCACCTTCAATAATTTGAATATATATAAATTATTCATTTGAATTCAGAGAATTTTTTTTCACATTTAAGACAGGGTAATTATAAAATTGAAATTTAGTGCCTTCCCAAACCATTACTAATTAAAACAGTGAATAGAGGCTTATCCAATAGACATTCAGTAAACAATTTATGATTGATAATTACCTAAAGAAATTATTTTATTTTATTGCTTTTAAAAAGATTATTTTAGTCTCACATACAATAAAATATCCAGATTTAAAGTATTCAGTTCAGTGAGCTCAAGCAAACACCCATGTAACCAACTACCATGAACATGATATAGAATATGTCCTTTATCCTAGAGAGTTTTCCCATGCCCCATTCCAGCTAGTTCTTGCCCCCACCCAAAGTCAACTGCTATTCTCATGTTACTTTTGTTTGCTTTTGAACTTCCTGGAATTTAAACCATGAAGTATGAACTCTTTCGTTCTTAGATTTCTTTACTCAACATGTTTTGGAGTTTTTTCTGAGTTATTGTATGTATCAGTGCTTCTTTCCTTTTAATTACGGAGTGGGATTCTATTACACTGTATGAATGCATTACAGTTCTTTTCTTCATTTTCCCATTGCTGAATGTTTGATTGTGTTGCATTTATCAGTTATTATGGCTAAAATTTCTATGTGCTATCAGTTCTTTTTAGTTCTGTTAGTATTTTTGTGTATGTATGTTTTTCATTTATTTAGAAGTGGAATTTATGGGTCAATGGGTAGGTGTGTTTTTAACTTTATAATAAATTGCCATTTTTTTTCTGTAAAGTGGGACACTCATGCAAACCATATATGCAAATTCTGGTGGCTTCATATCTTCCTTTTATTGATATTACCAATCTGTGAAATTTTAACCATCATAATAGATGTGAAATAGATCTCATTATATGTTTAATTAGCATTTCTCTGGTGATATTGAGCATCGTTACAAATGCTTATGTTCAGGTCTTTTCACTTTTATTTACAGGCTTAAAATCCATCTCAAATTAATTTCTATATACAAGATAGAGGTCAGGACATTGGTTTGTTGGTTGGCTGGTTTTGTTTTTAAATGTATGAATATCCAGTTGTTCCAGCACCATTTGTTGAAAATTCTGTCCTTTCCTCATTGAAGTATATTAGCATATATGTCAAAAAATGTAATAGAACTTGTATATATGTGAGTCCATTTCTAAAAATACTCTTCATTCCATTGATCTGTTTGTCTATTTGCAGGCAAAATCTACATCATTTTAATTACTGTGGTTTTATGGTGAGTTTTAAAGTAGGTAATATAGTTTCTCTAAATTTACACTTTTCAAGATTGTTTTGACTATTTTAGGTCCTTTGTTTTTCTATAATTTTTAGAATACACTTGTCAATATCTACACAAAAATCCTGGTAGAGTTTTCAATGGGATGACATTGAATCTATAGACAAATTTCTATGCTATTAGCATCTTAATGATGAATATTCCAATCAATGAACATGGTATATGTCTCCATTTATCTAGACTTTTAATGATTATCTATAGTGTTGGAGATTTTTAGTATAAAAAGAGATTTTGGACATAGATGTTAAGTGTATTGCTGAATATATCATATTTTTTAATATTACTGTAAATAGTATTGTTTTTTAACATTATTCCCATTTATTGTTGGTATATAGAAATTGAATTGATTTTGTATATTGACTTTCTATTCTTAAATCTAGCTGAAGTCACATTTTATTTCCAGCAGGTTCTATATGATTTTATCACATGGGAATAGTAGTGTAATCACCACTGCCATCAAGTACCTCTTGCTACTTCTTTATTTTCATAGCTATCCCTGTCCCTCAGCTACCTCTAATCCCTAGCAACCACAAATCTAACTTCTTTGTCTATAATTTAATTTGGAAAATGATATATACAAGAGATCATATAGTATGTGACCTTTGACATTTTTTAATTCAACATAATGTATTTGAGGTCTATCATAGTTACTGTATATTTATTTTTTTTTAGTTTTTTTTTAATGTTTATTTATTTTTGAGACAGAGAGAGACAGAGCATGAATGGGGGAGGGGCAGAGACAGAGGGAGACACAGAATCGGAAGCAGGCTCCAGGCTCTGAGCCATCAGCCCAGAGCCCGATGCGGGTCTCGAACTCACGGACGGCGAGATCGTGACCTGAGCTGAAGTCAGACGCTTAACCGACTGAGCCACCCAGGCGCCCCAAGTTATTGTATATTTAAATAGCTCATTGGTTTTATTATTTAGTAGTATCCCATAGTATATATGTAACATTTTATTTAACCATTTACCTATTAAGGAACATTTTTAGTTGTGTCTAGTTTTTTCTGTTGCAAATTAAGATGTTATGAACATTCATGTACATGTTTTTGTTAGAATAAAAATTACCTGGGGAAAATGCCCAGTAGTATGATTCTTGAGACATATCTTACGTGTGTAGCTTTACAAAGAAAATATGAAACTATCTTTCAGAGTGATTCTACCATTTTCACTCCCACTAGAAAAGTATGAGATTGCTTTATTGAATATTTGCCAGCATTTTATATAGTCACTATCTTGCTACTTTAGTTGTTAAAATGTTTGTGATATCTCATTAAGGTCTTAATTTGCATTTCCCTAGTGGCTAGTGATGCTTGATACTTTCATGTTTTCCCCCCATCCATGTATACTTTTTGATGAAATGTCTCTTCATGTCCTTCACCTATTTCCCAATTGGATTGTTTGCTTTTTACAAAAAAGTCCTTTAAAATTCTGGATACAAATCCTTTGTGATATGTATTGTTTTCAGATATTTGCTAATGTCCTATCACCAGTATTTTCATCTTCTTCACGGTTTTTTTTTTTTTTTTTTGCAGACTAAAAGGTTTAATTTTAATGAAGTTTAATTCATCAAACATTTTTCCTTTTATGGATCATTCTTTTGTTTGTGTCTGAAAAGTCATCACCAAACTCTAGTTCTTAAAGATTTTCACTTTTGTTTTCTTGTATAAAATTTAGTTTTACATTTTACATGTAAATCTATGATTTATTTTTAAACTTGTGTATTGTGTGAGGTTTATTTTTTAATAATATTAAATGTTTATTTACTTATTGAGAGAGAGAGAAAGAGAATGTGTGCATGAGTGAGGGAAGTGCAGAGAGAGACAGAAAGAGAGAGATTCCCAGTCTCCACACTGTCAGTGCAGAGCCCAATGCAGGACTCAATCTCATGAACTATGAGATCATGACCTGAGCCAAAATCAATAGTCAGACCCTTAACCCACTGAGCCACCAAGGCGCCCTTGTGGTGTGAAGTTTAGATGGATGTGATGATGATGATGAGGAGGAGGAGGAGGGGGAGGATTGTCAATGGTATATGAGGCAAAGACTATTTTTCTTCATTGAATTGCTTTTGCACTTTTGTCAAAAATCAACTGTATTAATGGATACTTGTGTATTTTTATTTCTAGATTTCAATTCTACTCCATTGTTGTATATGTTTATTTCTCTGCCAACAATAAAGTTTAAGACTATACGAAGTCTTAAAATTGGGTAGGGAGATTCATCTTACTCTATTATTATTTTCCTTTAAAAGACCTATTCTAGTTTCTTTGCCTTTCTGTAAAATTTTAGAATCATCCACACTATAAAATATCTTGCTGGGACTTTGATAGATAGTGCTTTTAACTTATAGCGATTTAAGAGGCTTGACATGTTTTTAGGATGTTGTGTTCCAATCCATGAACATGGTATGTGTCTTCATACCATTTGGTCTTCTGTGATTTTTTAATCAATGTTTCATAGTTTTCAGCATATAATTCCTATACATATTTAGTTGTTTTTTTGTTTTTTTGTTTTTTTACTTAAGCACTTATTACTTAGTGAGTTTACTTAGTATTATTTATTTAGGAATACCTAAATATTTTATTTTAGAATGATTGCAAATGGTATTATATTTTAAATTTTAATTTCCATGTGTTCACTGCTCATCTACAGAATTTTTAAAATTATTTTTAATGTTGATATTGTGTTCTATGGTTTTAATGAAACCAAGTATTAGATTTAAGAGTGTTTTTGTAGATTCTTTGGGATTTTCTATAGGCAGTCATGCCATTTGCAATAGAGATGGTTAATTACTTCTTTAATGAACTTTATGTGTTTTATTCCTTTTTTTGCCTTCTAGCATGATTTACCATTTCTAGTACTAAGTTGAATAATAGAAAACATTCTTGTATTGTTCCAGATATTAAGGGAAAATAATTCAGTCTTTTACTAATGCATATGTTGTTAGATGTGGGGTTTTTTTTTATAGTTGAGGAAGTATCCTTCCAATTTCTAATTTGCTGAGAGCATCTATCATAAACAGATGTTGAATTTTATCAAATGCTTTCTTGCATCAATTCATATGATCATGTGATTTTTTTTCTTTAGCCTGTTAATATGGTAGATTACATTGACTGGTTTTCAAATACTCAACCAGCTTTTCTTTCCTAGAATAAATCTTCTTTGACCATAATGTATAATTCTTTTTTATACACTGATCAATTTTATTTTCCATCATTTGGCTAGGGATTTTTCAAACTATACTCATGAGGGATATTGGTCTGTAGTTGTTTTCTCCTTCTCTTTCTTCCTCCTTCTCCTCTTCCTCCTCCTCCTCATCCCCTTTCTTCCTTCTCCCCTCCTCCTCCTCCTTCTTCTTCTTCTTCTTCTTCTTCTTCTTCTTTATTCTTCCTGACTTTTTTTTCATATTAGGGTAATAATCGCTTTATAAAATGAATTAGGAAGTATACTCTTTTCCATTTTTGCAAGAGATTGTGTAGATTGGTGTTTTTCTCTTTTTTTTTTTTTACATATTTAAATAGAATTCTCCAATGAAATCATACAGATCTTGAATTTATTGTTTGAAATATTTTAAAATTTTACATTCAGTTTTCCTAAATTTTTTAGAGCAACACATGCTAGGACCACCAGACACTGCAGTTTTTAAGAAACTCATAATTCTGGGAGCTATACGCATTACTTTTCTCACTTCGTATCTATTATTTTGTTATTCTTCTATAGAAATAATGTCCAAACTTTTTTTTCATAAGATGGAAATTTGGAAGATCAGTGTAGAAAACAAATAAAAAGTGTTAGGATTGAGAGATCTCTGTTTTGTGTTTGCTACTGAGGTGTCTTTGAAATGAGCAGGGCTCTATGGGACACACTTGTCTGTAACCCTGGTCTAGGGAAATAGAACACTAGAGTGTGAGTCAGCACGCATGCACTCTAGAATTATCTTTGCCACAGAATTTTTGTGTTGCCTCAGTTAAGTACCTTCATTTTTCTAGGTTTCATTATCCACTCTGTAGAATAAAGCATTTCAGTTGATCAGGAATTCATACATAGGACACATGATACCCATGAAATTACATGCAGTATTTTGTATCTAAAAACATTAGGCAACATGGAACTAGAAGATGCTCTCTGTTTAATTGTAGTTCTAAAAATTTGTGACTTTTCATCATTGCATTATAAATATGATAAAACCATTGAATATAATGGTTTGTATTTTCTAAACTTCTATGATTTTCACTTGCTTTTATTCACATTCTTATTTGATTCTGGTAATAGTCTCAAACCATGGTAGAATAATTCTTTTTGTATCTATTCTATTGGGAAGAAAGAATGAGTATAAATGGCTTGTCCATGGTAAAGAGATGCTTGTAGACAAGCTGACAATGAGCACAAGCCTTCTGGTTTCAGATCCAGAATTTTTTTTTTTTTTTTTACTTCATGCTACTACCCCCATGTACTCCATCTAAGAAAAGTTTGAGAGTCATTCTGAGGTTAATTTTATGCTGAAGTGATCTGCAGCAGTTCAGTTTATTTACTGTCATATAAGGTCAACTTAAATTCTAAGCCTACTATCCCACCTAGGAAAGTAGAAGATATTCCATTAAATTCACCTCCAAGTTAAAGATAAAACCACTCTACCACCTAAAATGTAGGTAAAACAAAATGCAGGGGGAAAAAGATCTAAAAACTATATTAACAGCTTTTGGATTATTATAAAGAATGTGATTTTTTAGAGTTTATTTGGTATTGGGAATAAGGTTCTTTTACCATTTTTATGCTACAGATACAAATCTTATCCTTTCTAAATTTCTAGCTAATTGTCTTCTAAAGCCTCAAAGAGCATTACCTCTTAAAATAATGACTTACCTCTTAAAATAAGTACTTAAACTATAAGTATTAATAACAATCTTGAAGTAAACTGAAGGTCCAAGGTATATGATGGGGAAACTATATTTCAGTGCTTTGATCTCACTATTTCTGGAAAGAGTTAAATCTACTCTTAAGAGTTCCCAAGAAGAAAAGTTATATAGTCTGAGAATACTAACATTTTGTACCAGATTCCTGGAAGTTGTTTATGGAAAGGATTTTGCTGACAATATTTTTTCTCTCTCCTTACAATGTTAACTTAAAACTATATCCTGCTGGGTGGACTTTAATAGGAACTCAAAAACACAAATTCAGATTTATAAAAGACACTCTTCAGAAGAGATAATCTGTGAAGTGACTCAGAGGAGTAAAGTTACTGAATATACTGAGTGGTTTTAATGGCCTCTTCATTTTCTTCTCCAGAAAACATCTACACTCCTAATTAGAAGTTAACGGAGAAAGTTAAAAAACTGCCTTCACAATGACAGCTGAAAAAAATCACTTGCATATTGAGGGCAACTATTTTGATATTACATGTAAAATTTCTGAAATAATATGCATCTCTTAATATTATGTATATATTTCTGAGAAAGCTATTTATACTTATCCTACTTTAAAATAGAGTTTGTTTTCATATTTTTCTGGAGTACTGTGAACCAACGTAACTGCCTTCTAAGGATAAATTTCAAAATAATCAAATTTGAATTATACGATTGTCCCATAAAAAGAAGCTTTCAGTTCGCAGAGTCAATTTCTTTAAACTTCATTCCTGATAAAGAAAATATATAGAGAGTTGCCTTTAAGCTAAAAAAAAAAAAAAAGCCACACTTCAACTGGCATCTGGTAAGTAGGAAATTCATCTGCCCTTTGTGCAATGACATCTGAACTTCAGAGAGTAGAGGTTACAGTGAGTCCAAATCTTTTAAAATTCTCTAGACCTTATTCAGTATTCAGAAATCCATCACAGTGGAGCTATTGTTGTTGATGTTGCTCAAAAGTTTCACTAAATATGCATGCCAATATTTGTGGGAAAAGTTAGTAATCTTCTATTTCAGAAGAAACAGGAAGACAATTTCTTCAAATTGATATAAAGAAAAACTACCCAAAGCTTTTATTTATTTTTATTGTGGTAAAAGCACATAGCATAGATTTTGCAATCTTAACTGTTTTCAACTGTATGGTTGAGTATCATTAAATATATTCACATTGTTGTGAAATAGATCTCTAGGACATTTTCATCTTACAAATTCGAAATACCATATCCATTAAACAACACCTCCCCTTTTCCCCTTATTTTTTGTTTATAAAAGTTTGATTACTTTAAATACCTGATATAAGTGAAATCATACAATATTTGTCTTTTTGGTGCCTGGCTTATTTCATTTAGCATAAAGTCTTCAAGCTTCATCCATATTGTAGAACACAACAGGATTTCCTTCTTTTTTAAAAAAAATTTTTCTTTTTAATGTTTTTATTTACTTTTGAGAGGCAGAGAGAGACAGAGTGCGAGTTGGGGAGGGGCAGAGAGTGAGGGAGACACAGAATCCAAAGAAGGTTCCAGGGTCTGAGCTGTCAGCACAGAGCCTGATGTGGGGCTTGAACCCAGGAACCACAAGATCATGACCTGAATGGAAGTTGGATGCTTAACTGACTGAGCCACCCATGCGCCCCAAGATTTCCTTTCTTTTTAATGCTGAATATAATATAATATAATATAATATAATATAATATAATATAATATAAATATAATTAATATAATGTTTGTTTATATATATTATATATGTATATAATAAGTTTGTTTATATGTATATATATGTATACACACATATATATATAATGACATTTTGTTTATTTATTCATCTGTCAATAGACATTTGGGCTGCTTCCTCCTCTTGGCTGTTGTGAGTAGTGGTGCTTCAAAGCTTTTATTTACTTTTCTTTTCGTTTTAAGTTCATTTATTTATTTTGAGAGAGAAAGAGAGTGTGAGTGGAGGAAGGGCAGAGAGAGGGAGAGAGAGAATCCCAAGCAGGCTTCATGCTGTCAACACAGAGCCTAATACAGAGCTTGAACTCACGAACTATGAGATCATGACCTGAAAAGAAATCAAGAGTTGGTTGTTTAATGGACTAAGCCACCCAAGTGCCCCATTACTTTTCTAATTTAATCTGATTGCTTGGCTAACACCAAAGCAAATATAGAGAACATATTTAGTTAATTATGTAGGAGCTTTGATTTGCTCTACAGTAACCAAACTAGTAAACATGTATAAATGGATTTAAAAAAAATATTTATTAAGAGAGACAGAGACAGAGACAGAGACAGAGACAGAGAGAGAATCCCAAGTAGGCTCCATGCTGTCAGCATAGAGACTGACACGGGGCTCAGTCCCACAAACCATGAGATAATAACATGAGCCAAGATCAATAATTGAACACTTAATTGACGGAGCCACCCAGGTGCCCCTGTATAAATGGGTTCTAATAAATAAGTCAGTTTCAGTTTCCTCAAGAGCAAAATCAAAGAGGGTAACATATCCCAGGAAAGACTGTGGGAATTGGAAGTGGGAATGGAAATTGGGAATCATTTGTGTAGGGTGATAAGAAACGAGATTGATTTGCTTACTTCTATAACCTAGTAACCCATGCAAGCATAAGAGATGGTCCATGAAAGTAAGGGATTTAGAAAAAGGGCCTTTACCTAAAGTGAAGACGTTTGAGTTGCCATACCATTAATTAAATGATGGACAAAAATAAGTCAACATAACTATATAGGAAGATAGTAAGGAAGGATTTGCTCTGGCTAAGCAAAGAAGAGTATCTGTGGTAATTTCTAACTTTTTACTTCTTACATGAGTTTGGTGTTTGAAATATATAACTAAGCTTAGAAAATAACACAAAAGTAGTTTCAGCTACACCAAATATTGGCAAAGGTATGGAAGAAATGGAGTTCTCAAATACTGCTAGTGGGAATATAAAATTGTACAATTGCTATGGAAAATAGTTTGGAAGTTTTGTAAAAAGTTTAGCAAGCACCTACATATGAGCCAAGAATTCCACTCCTGGGTATTTATCCAAACAATTACATGTTCACATAAAAGCTGGTGCATAAGTGTTCACAACAGATTTGTATATAATAGCATCAACTGAGGACAATCCAAATATCCATCAAAAGTGAATGCATAAGTAAGTTGTGGTATGTCGGTGCAATGGAATACTACTCAAATAAAAAACAATAAACTATTGATACATGCAATAATTTGGATGAATATCAAATTTTTAAGGTTTTGATATCAAAGGATCAAAATCATTATACTGAATGAAAGATACTATGCAAAAAATAGTGCACAATATTTGATTCCATGTATATAAAATTCTATAAAATGCAACTAATATAGTGATAGGAATCAGATCAGTGATTGCCTGGAAAGAAGTAGAAGGAGGGATGGGATACAAAGTGATACAATGAAACTGGACTGATAAAAATGTTTACCTGTATTGTGGTAAAGGATTCACAGATATATATATGTATTAAGCTAGACACAATTTATACTTTAACATTTGACATTTGAAATAGGGTACATTCATTTTGAAAATTGCTAATGGAAGAATTACTGTAAAAACTGGGTAAATACTTGTTGCATAAAACTTAAAAGGTCATTTTAAGTGTTATAGGGAAAAACAAATATGAATAGACACACTTTTGAAAAAGGAAAATAAAGTATGTACTGAGAGGTATTACTCCTGCAAAATATCAACATTTATTGTTAACCTCTCTTAGAACACTTATTGAAAATATTACAGAGCTTGACAGATAAAGTTGTAACAGAGTCCTGAAACAGACCTATGTATATATGGAAAAGATGTGTCTCAGAAGTAAAATTATGTATTAATTGAACGGAAGATACTGTTTTGGAAAATCTAGTTAAAAATATATGCAAAAATAATTTTCAGATGGATCAAAGAACAAAATACAAATCTTCAAAACTTTAACAAATATAAAGGTACATAATAATGACCCCAAGTGAGGAAATTTTCTGAAACATATATTAAAGGCATATATCAGAAAACAAGTAGAAGTACATTAAATTTTAAATATCCTGTTTAATGAAGGGTACCATAAATACATTGGGAGGAGATATTGAAGATATAGGTATCATATATATGCACATATCCCATACACAAACACACATATAGGACATATATATAATATATATTAATTATATATATCCCACAAAGAATTAGGGCCCATAAAATATAAAGAACATTTGCAAATGAATAAGAAAAAGAGAACTGAATGAAAAGCAAATAAAGATATGATCATTTCACAAAAGGAGCAGCCTAAATGACCAATAAACACGTAGAAAGTTATTTAATTTTATTAGCAATCATAGAAATGCAAGTTTAAACAAAAGTTGTGTACATCAAACTTACTGAAATATTTAAACATAAGAGAAACTGAATGTAGGCAAAGAATTCTCATACTCTCCTGGTGAGAGGATAAATTGGTACAACCTTTTTGGAAAGCAACATGACAACATCCAGTAAATTTTAAGATTTGTATACCTTAAAATCCAGAAATTCCATTTCTTGGCTGTCTCAACTCTCAAACATGTACCTAGTAAACCATATACATATTTTCTTTTCAACATTGTTTGTAATGGCAAAATCAGAAATATCCCAAATATATAGCTACAGAATAAATAAATGTAGCATTTTCATTGTCATTAAAAAAAAAAAACTAGAAAATTTGCCAGTAAGCTTAAAAGCTAAAAAAATATAGGCTCATTAAAAATAGCAATTCAAAATACTATTTAAACATTATGATACTAATGTATTTTTATGTCTAATAGGTTTGTGGTAAAAAATATAAGATAAAAATACTTTGGGGGATGATTAACTCTAAATTCACTATGATAGTTGTATCTAAAGAAGGGATACTGGGTAATTTCGTCGGGTAGGAATACATAAGGGCTTTCAACTGTATATATATTGTTTGACTTCTTAAGAATAAATTTAAAATATCTCAGTTCAACACAGCATACAATTCAGATTGATCAGAGTTTGGTACAAACACTTGAAAGTGTTCATCATAAAACAACAACAAAGGAATGGGTTAGAAAGCATCTGACTGGGACTCCTGGGTGGCTCAGTCAGTTGGCTGTCCACTTTGCCTCAGATCATGATCTCTGGGTACGTGGGTTTGAGCCCCGCGTTGGGTTCTGTGTTGACAGCTCAGAGCCTGGAGCCTGCTTTGGGTTCTGTGTCTCCCTCTCTCTCTGCCCTCCCCCACTCATTCTGTGTCTCTATCTCTCTCTGTCTCAAAAATAAATAAATATTAAAAAAATTGAAGAAAAGAAAGCATCTGACTGTATGATGCTGTGATTTAAAGATATTCCCATCACTGTCTTCTGTATCCATGTGGCTTATTGCTTAACATTATAAAAAATAAATAAGCAGTACAGGAAGGTTGGATAGTTATGTTTCAAGGATATGTTGGCTTTCTTTTGTACTTGCTGATCAATTACTGGAAAAATCCATGCAGACTTAGGTTACTCTGGTTAATGAATTTTATAGGTTAAGGATCCCATTGAAAGTTTGTTTTCCTAATTCATCGTCTAATCATTTGTGTGATAAAAGTGAAGGAGCATTTAACCACAAGTCACAAAACTATCCTTAGTTAATTTTCTGACCTTATGAAAATTTCTTAAGCTTCCTGTGCTTACCTTTTTTTCCCCCAAAATGCAGAATTTGGACTAGCTCACTAATAAACATCTTTCCAGTTCTAAATGTTTCAAATTTCCATTTTAAAATTAATTCATATTGTTAGTCCAAAGGGAATCATTATAATTCTGTCTACTATGTTGACATAGCCTCATTGTAACAAAACTTTAGGATGCCTAGCTTGAGGTCTCAGATTTTATTTGCTGACATTAATTCTCTAAGGACCTAGTGATATTCAGTTTATCAACTAAAGGCATGATCAGAGATCTTTTATGAGAATACAATTTAAAATGTTCAAATATATTCTTTTAAGCTAAATATTCATGTAAAGATGTAAGCATAAAATCAGTTGCTTTGTGAGCTGTTGGGGAAATTTACATACTTCTAGGATATTCATTAAATTTTGGTCACAGCATGTGTCTTCCTTCTCCAAACTTTGTTTCATTGACACACCATAATTGAGTGCTTTTTAAATAAGTGTTCTCTTCACATTTCCCTAGCTGGAAATAAATTAAACAAAAACAATTATTGAACTTTTTAATATGTAATAACTTTGAGAAAAATTTAAATATGTTTCTTTGTTATATAACTTCCAGTTTCCGCAAAAATACAAATAGTTCAGGAACATTTTGGATACTACAGTTGACTATTTGTTAGCTTTGAATAAATAGGAAAGCTCATATTTTGTAATATTTCTTTAATGAGGTATGTATTACATTAACTTGTAACGAGATGATTGCAAAGATACAGTTCCAAATACCAAAACAGTCTGCTACAGATTAAAACTAATACCTTCCAAATGGTTGGTAACTGTTATACACTCCAATCATCACCACCACCCCATAAAAGTAATTCTGGGATTTATACAAAACTGTACTTTTAAAAAATTTAGAATAGTACTACATTTTTAAACCTTATTAACTATGTAATTAGCTGTATAAAAATGTATCTAAATGGACCCTTCCCACAGATTCTTTAACATTTCATCTTTATCTTACCAGTGTGCATGAAGTGCTTTCTGGGGAAAATATGTTCATAAGCAAGTCTTTCAGGGTGCTAATTAGGATTTTAAAGGAAGGAATTAATAATATATGAATTTCAAATATGTAAGGAGTTTTACACAGTATATACAACAATGGTCCTGTATTGATCTCTTTCTTATACTTGATCGGAGAAGTCTTTTTTGTTACGATAGACAGACTGGCAGAAGTTCTGTATATGTTACAAATGGACAATATTTTAATTTTCACTGATTTATTAGAAAATTATCCACATCATATGATTACTTAAGTATAAATGGTAAGTTATGGAAAAACCATTATTTAAAATGTTTTGTTGTATCAATATTTCATTCATATACTATAAAATATATAGGTTCTAGAAGACAGCTATGTAGGTCTTCCCAAAAAATTTATGATTCTTCCAGGTACATTTGTTACTACCTGTCAGTCTTGACTTTCTAACTGAATTTAAAGCTTCATATATCTTCTGAGAAAATAGAAAAACACTAATTAAATATATGATGTTTGCAGTAATTTTAAAACAGATAAATCCATTATTTGGGGAAAATGTACTTTTCAAAAAGTCATATAAATGAATCTAAGGGTCTTTTGGTGATGACCAATTAGAGATCTTCACTGTTTAGCTTATGACTAGAATATAAAAATTACTTCCAAAAATTATAAACGTAATAAGATTTTATTGATTAACCTTATCAACCAAAATGGCCCAGCCTGTTTTCAGGTTATTTAACTATAAGCTAAAGGCTCAAGAAAGTTATAAAAGGATGCAGCTCTTTCCCCAGTGGGTTAGTTACTAAGTAGCACCCAAATTGTGCCCAAATCTGTTTATGGGAACTGTACTTGTTATTATAATTATATGATTAGTGTCACAATAACCCAATTAATGTCACATTAAATCAATGACATATGAGCAACAAATGGAACAAACTTGTTACTTCTATAAAAATTAAGCTAAAAGTTTTAGAAATATTAATACTATTAAAATGAGTTGCTACTACGTGGATGGAACTGGAGAGTGTGATGCTAAGTGAAATAAGCCATACAGAGAAAGATAGATACCATATGGTTTCACTCTTATGTGGATCCTGAGAAACTTAACAGAAACCCATGGGGGAGGGGAAGGAAAAAAAAAAAGAAGTTAGAGTGGGAGAGAGCCAAAGCATAAGAGACTGTTAAAAACTGAGAACAAACTGAGGGTTGATGGGGGGTGGGAGGGAGGGGAGGGTGGGGGATGGGTATTGAGGAGGGCACCTTTTGGGATGAGCACTGGGTGTTGTATGGAAACCAATTTGACAATAAATTTCATATATTGAAAAAAAAATGAGTTGCTACTGAAATAAATGTTAAATCAACTTTGATTAGACAGCTGTAAAATATAGAAGAAAATACTGTACAAATTTTGGACAAGTCAGCATCCAGAAGGCTTCACAAGTGTCTTTAACTATTTGCTCACTCTTAATTGTCTGGTAACCCCACAGACACTGCTTCAATGTGGGAACTCCAGTCACTGGATCCACACCCAAAGACTCACCCATGGGTAAAAAGAACATGAGTGCACATTTTTCAAAATTTTTTTTGGTGTGTGTATTTCATATGTTTTCTGGCTTTATAGACTTTTTAAAAATTAATTTACCAAAGACTGTTCCTAAGTATTTGAGATTAAGGGGTATCTATTTTAAATGCCACACAAATTGTGGACATCGGGCACTGAGTAGTGAACAAAAGCCTTCACCACTTTGAAAATCACTTTCTTTAGGGGACGGGTGAGACAGGTTAGTGAGACAGACAACAAATATAAAACCTAGCAATCGAATACTACAATTTAACTTAAGGTAGTAAGGGCTATGAAGAGACTATAAATGCAGAGAGTATTACGAAGTTATAGACAGTTACTTTGACTACAGTGGTAAGAGGAAACATCTTTGAAGGGCAGAAATTTGAGTGGAGACTGGAAAATAGTCATGAAAATGTCTGGAGCAGGAGAACTCCAGGCAGAAAAAGGTTGGGCATACTTACGGAACATCTAGAAGGCCTCTGCGGCTACAGAGTTGAGAAAAATAGGGAAAGTAGAGAAGTTAAATTCAGAGAGATGGGAGGGGTCAGTTCGCATAAGGCTTTTTGGATAATAAGTCTTTTGTTGATAGGGGTTTTGATTTAATTTAAATGCAATGGGAAGTCACTGGAGAGTTTTAATCAAGTATATAATATAATCTGATCTATACTCTGATTTATTCTTCAAGAGCTAAGCGGAAAAGCAAGAACAGAAGATGTTACAGAATGTCAAGGATTAGTGTGTTAGCAATGGAGATTCTAATCTGCGATTTGATTTAGTGTCTCTGGTTTTCTTAGAAAGTAGCCAATAGATATTGTTGAGAGGTGGTATAAGTGTAATGAAAGAGAGAAGAATCAAAAATAACTTGTAAGTTTTTGGCTTAGCATCATTAGCTAAGTTCAGAATGCTTAGGGGAGGGGTAGGTTTGGTGCATGGAGCAGATGGTAATCAAGTGACCAGTTTGAACAATAATTTCAAAGTTGAAATGCTAATTTAATATTTAGGTTCAGATATAAAGTTGAACATACAATTCAAGATCTCAGTAAAGGTGTTTTAGCTGGAGGTATAAATTTTAAAATCTTTGAATCCATAGGTCTGGATGAGCCTATCTAGGGAAAGGGCATGTCCAGAAAGGAGCAGAAAGACAAGAACTAAGTGAGACATAACCATGCTTTTCTTAAAACATTGGGGTACGGAGGAGGGGCTAAAAGGGAGATTGAAAAGCAGTAGTCAAGGGGTTGTGGAGAATTAGATAACTTTGTCCTAATGGAAAGTAAAGGGAAAAGCTGCTTAGAGAAAGAAGGAAGCTAATAGTATAAATAGTTGAGAAAGAGAAAGATTGCTATGACTTTGATAGCATGTCGAGAGCCTGTACTCTCAGACTTTGTCTTGTGAGTACTGAGAAAAAGCCTAGAGTTACTTAAAAGAAAAGACACTTAGAAGTGGACAAGTATAGGGGCGCCTGGGTAGCTCAGTCAGTTGAGCATCCAACTCTTGATTTCAGCTCAGGTCATGATCCCAAGGTTATGGGATAGAGCCCCACATCAGTCAAGCTCTGTGCTCATCCTGGAGCCTACTTAAGGTTCTCTCTCCCTCTGCCCCCGTACCCTGCTCACACCTCTCCGTTTCTCTAAAAAATAAAAATAAATAAATAAAAGAAGTGGACCCCACAAGTATAAATGACTCATGCAAAAAGTTTTGCTATGGGTTGAAGAGAGAAATTGGTACTAGTTAGAGGAACACAAGGTCATCAGACATGTAGAAGAGAGCTAATGTTAAGTGAGGCATGTTGCTATATCAATGATAGTAATGCAGGTGTGGGGAGAAACTGAGGACACACAAGAGAAGTGGGACAATCACAGAAGTAAAATCCTTAAACAAGTAATGGCTACTGGTTCCAAGTAGAAAGTAAAGTAAATCCACGCCCATTTGATCACTTACTGGTTAGGAGCACTGGGGCAGAAGGTTGAGATTCAGTTCCTTAGCCTGGCCTCTGACAGCTTTCTAATCTGGGACAAATTACTTGACCTCTCTAGGGCTTAATGTCTTCATCTGTAAAATGTAGAACTACCTTATAAGGTTGTTGTGAGGATTTAATGTTGTGAGCTAAGAAGAAGAGATAGAAGGGGATTGGGGAAAGTTTTATTTTTCTTCTTTTTTCTTTTTTCTTTTCTTCTTTTCTTTGCTCTTCTCTTTTCTTTTCTTTTTGCTTTTCCTGCTCTTCTCTTTGTCTTCTAATTTTTTTTTTAAAGAAACAGAGTGAATGGAGGAGGGGCACAAGGGGAGAGAGCGAGGGGGGGGGGGGGGGGGGGGGGCGGAAATCTCAAGCAGGCTCCACGCTCAGAACGGAGCCCAACTTGGGGCTTGATCTCACCACCTTGGGATCATGACCTGAGCCAAAATCAAGACTCAACTGACTGAGCCACCTAAGTGCCCCAAGTTTTACTTTTCTTAACATATTCTTTGTCATGGTAATTTACTAGGTACTGTTTTAAATGCTTTTAATCTGTGAGTATATTAAATACAACATCTCTATTACACATTGATAAGAAACTTGCCCAACGTTACACAGCTGGTAAGTAGCAGGGTTAGTAGTATTCATACTAACAAAGTTGCCTCCAGAGCCTAATATATTTTCTTCTTTTAAGGGGTATTTTTTTTTTACTATTGTGTTGAGGTACAAAATATATAAAGAATATATTTAATATATATATAAATTACACAAATAATATATACACAAGAATATATGTACAAATACAAAATATATAAAAGTATACAAAGAAGACATAACAAATAAATACATAAAATATATTCACCATCATTGACCATTAGGGGAATGCACATTAAAATTACAATATCATACCTATCAACATGAGTAAAATAAAAAATAGTGATAGCCCTAACTGCTGGTGAGGAAGAAGAGACACTAGATAACTCATACATTGATACTGGGAATTTAAAATAGTATGGATACTCTGGGGAATAGTTTGGCAGTTCATTTCAAAACCAAAAATGGACTTACCATACAACTCAGAAATTGCACCCTTGGGCATTTACTTCAGAGAATGAAGACTTATTTTCATACATGAATGTTTATAACAGCTTTATACGAGTAAAAAACTGGAAACTACCAAAATGTCTTCCAATGAGTGAATGGTTAAATAAAATAGTTAAACACTATGAAATACTACTCTGCAATAAAAGGAACAAACTATTGCAACACACAGTTTATAAGAATCTCCAGGAATGATGCTGAATACAAAAAGCCATTCTCAAAAGATACATACTGCATTATACCATTATTCTACATTCACAAAGTATCATAATTAGAAAGACGAAGAACAGATTCGTATTTGCCAGGGGTTAGAGACAGGGAAACAAGGAGAGGGGTGTTTGGCTATCAATTGCTGGCCCAGGGTAATCTTGTAGTGATGTAACACTCTCTTGATTATGATGGTAGTTATACAGGCTACACATTATTAAAATTGCATTGACCTATGTACATAAAAATAGAGTACATGTATAAACTATGGCATCTGAATAAGCTCCAGAAATTATACTAATCTCATTCTCTTGGTTTTGATATTCTGATATAGTTTTATGAGTTGTTAAATTTGAGGGACACTGGAGAATAGATGCGCATGATTTCACTGCGTATGTTTTTGCAACCTGCTGCAAATCTATACTTGTTTCTAATTAGTTTATTTATTTATTATTTTTTTTAATGTTTATTTCTGAGTGAGAGAGAGATAGAGCATGAGCACGGGAGGGGCAGAGAGGGAGACAGAATCCGAAGCAGGCTCCAGGCTCTGAGCTGTTGTCAGCAGACAGCCCAACATGAGGCTCAAGCTCATGAACCATGAGATCATGACCTGAGCCAAAGTCAGACGCTTAACTGACTAGCCACCCAGGCACCCCTCAAATTAGTTTTAAAAAAAAGAAAGGAAAGTACAAAAATGTGTTATTTCCAAGTGTGTAGCTCAATGAATTTTCACACGTGCACATGCCCACGTAATCACCTTCCAGGTTGAAAAACACAACAATTCCAGCACCCTACAGTGAGGTTTCCATGTGCCTCTCCCCACTCATTCAGACTTCTTTCAGCACTCTGACTTCTATTTGCCATCAATAAGTTTTTGCTGATTTTGGAACTTTGCACATGGAAATGGAATCCAGTTGTATATACTCTTATGAATCTGGCTTCCATCCATGTTGGTGCACGCATCAGCCATTGTTCTTTTCCATTGCTGTGTGCAATTTCATAGTGTAAATATACCACATATTTTTTTACTTTGCTATTGATGGATATTTGGGTTGCTTTTCAGTCTCTGGCCATTTTGAATAAAACTGCTGTGATCTTGCACATGTGTTTTGGTATAGACATTTTTTTTCTTGGGAATGTGCCTGGAAGTAGAATTGCTTTAGTAGATACAGCCAAACAATTTTGAATCAATTACACTTCCACCTGCAATATATGAGAGTTCCAATTTTTTTAACATTCTTGCTAACACATCGAACCCGTGATCATAACCTCTATGCCATATATATATATATATATATATATATATATCTAAAGATGTTAAATATGTATAGCAGAGACTAGCAAAATGGCTTTACTTGGATCATGTGGTAGGACTATTGACATGAGTAAATATCCATTTGAAATGTTGTTACCTTAACTTTAAAGGAAAATGAGTGGTCCGTATAGTTAATCGTCTACATTAAAATTCATCTACTTGGGTGCTGGTATATGTTATTGGACTTAATCAAAGTGTTTTGGGAAAAGCAAGTAGAACAGATTAGAATCCTTTGAAGTACCTAACACCTTGTAAGTAGGTCATTTCGAGATGATAGCAACAAGAAGAGATGATGCACGATCCAAAGAGCTATGCTTGGTATATTTTCGTGTACCTATGTTTATGTTTTATTAGAACCTCAGTATCACCTTTGAATCTTTTAAAAAAAATTTTATATACCTTTTAGAGAGTGTACAAATTTATGGTATCTGTGAGCAACTACTTGCAACAATCACAACAGATGAAATTGCAGTAATATATCATTGCTTATGCATTAGTATCTCCCATTTTGCTTTTATGTTGCTTGCACTTTTTATTAGCAAAGCCTATTATTTGATACTCTTTATAGAACTTCAGACAGTTTAAAGTTTACATAGTCTATAGTACATTTATTATCCTCTTTTTCAAAGCTTTTAGAAGGAGACAATACCATTATCACAAATTTCTGATTCCAGTTCTCCAAATATTTGTTAAATCTATCCTACAATCCTGCCATTTGAAAGATTTCACTGAGATTTCCCTCCTGAGATGCCAGTATCTTTTCATACTCTACCTACTAAGGAGATTTAACCAAGAAGTATCTTTCAAGGAAACAAGATATCAAAATACTGGATCTTATAGAAAATCAACAATTTTTTATCACCATTTTGGGCTTTCATTAGCTTTTTTTTAGAAGTAAGCTTACTAAGAAGTTATCTGTGCATGCATGTATGTATATAGCTGTGCACTATAACAGATTTCATGAATCTGTTCATTTGGCCATCCCTTTTAATAACATAATTTTAATCTCATTATGTAGAATCCTTGATCCAGAACTTTGGCCACAGTGACTTTAAATTACATTATTATGTTTCAATTATATCCATTGAAGTGATTTCAAAGTTCCTACTACATAGCTGAATTTTTCCAAAACATTGTTTAAATAAAAATGCCATTTAAAAAAATTCTAGTAAGTATCTCATGATAGATTAAAATGTTGGATGATTCCTAATGCTAGATCTGTTTATTATATTGGGAGGTATTATGATTTTTAGTATTTTGATGACTACTTCTAATAGAACACTCTGTATTTCATCTGTGTATGCCACATGAATTCGAAGGTAGTTGAAATGACCTTGTAGATGACAAATATCAGCTTAGTAGTAAGTTAGCTTTTCTTTGCATAATTTATAAAGATAGGTTTATATTAGTATAGTGTCATTTAATATTGTAGTAAGTCAATGGTCTGCCTTCTACTACCAACACCAGAAGGGCAAGACCTTCTCTTGCTTTGCCCTGTCAAGAAGCATCTATGCATCTTTACATTTATATAACATATACAATAGAGATTTATATAAAGAACAGATATTATAGTACATTTCAAGTTTCCAGATATAAGGAGAGCCAAGTTTCAACTTCTTCCCAATCTCAAAAAACACAGACCTTAACTTCTTATTTTCTATTTTGTTGAGAGAAATTATCCAGTAGTACAGAAATTATTGTTATCCAATGCTGTCGTTCCTTTTGTATAACTACCAATTTGATAGTTTTAAGGATTTAGTTTGAGGAGAGAAGATCTTCGATGGCAAGACTGAGTCTGAATCTACCCTCAGCATTGGCATCATCCGCAATGCAATTAACTGTAAAAAGCAGAAACCAATTCTACCTTGCTCAAGCAAAAATGAAGAGTCATTAAAAGGAAATGTAGGGCCACAGTTCGAATGTTGAGTCTGGGAGCCAGGCTTGATATTCGAAGAGCTTCTGGGAGCCAAGATGCTCAACAGACACAGTGAGGCTATGTTTTCTGAGTTCTAGGACATGGTCTCCACTACAGTCTCGAAAGAATTCTTACGTTCCTCATTTTTTTGTGACATTCAGTCAGGAGACAAAGTCCTGGTGTGGGCCATCTGAGTAACTGTTGCAAAGAAACATGCACATTTGCTGCCTTCCAGGGCAGAGCAAGAGAAGGTCTTGCCCTTCTGGTGTTGATAGTGGAAGGCAGGCCATTGCCTTTCAACACGATGACACAGAGTAGGGAACTCCTGCCAAATAGGAAAGAAGGATGGGAGTTCATCAGCTAAAAGAAGACGTCAAAAGACTTTTTTAATAAAAAATATATATACATACACATATACATTTGTTTATATTGTATTAAATATATTTATTTATATAAATTTATATCTACACAAGGGTGTATTTCAGGTGAACATTCATGTATATTGTACACATGCACTTCAGAAGAAATGAAGGTTCTTGGAAAAAAAAGATATTAAAAGTTTTTTTTTTTCTATAATGCTTTCCCTTCCCCCCCCCACCCCGCCCTTCGAAACCATAATATTTTAATACAGAGAAATTCTGACTGCTTGTTTCCTTGACCTCTGTGTAATGAATCAGGCTCTTAACTCTGTGAATAAAATCCATATAGGCATTTTTCAATGCCATCGTCATCTAACATTCAGAAAAAAAAAATGTACAATTGTTCCATTATTTCTCTTCTCAGAAAGACTGAGGGAAAATTGAAGTTGCTTATTTTAACATGGAGGAGACAAGCAGCGCTGCCACAGGTGCTCTGTGATGTATCCCACATACGTGACCCTGTTGCCCCCAGAAAGCTCCATGACATGCTTCCTTCAGCCCTCTCCTGTTAGGGGTCTGAGCACTGTGAGGACAGAACTAACCTTTCCCAGCTGCACCCTGATCTCTCAGTCCTTTCGCTCAGCGCCTTGCCAAGAAGGGGCTGCGGGGCTTCCGGCAGCTGTGGCCACAGAGCGCCTGGCTAATTCGGTTTCTACTCTGGATTTTCCAATGATAGAGTTTACGGTGCCGACAAAAAGTGGCCATTTCTCATGCTAAGGCTGCATCTCAGAAGTGGAGCCAGAATCCCCAGTGTAACAAGTTTTAAGATGTGAATTTGTAAATAGAGATGAGGTGAAGCAGAACACTGTGTAATTGAAGATATTAATAACCTGGAGACCATTAGATACCTAAAGACACAGATAATCACAAAGTTTGAAGATAGTCCCATGCCAGGTTTGTCAAGTCTTTGAGGGGAAGTAATGCTTCCATTTCCTTTTGCTGATATTTAGTTAAAATATATCTTTTAGAGAAAATATATAGTCGTGTTTGTAATTTGGGAATAATTTCTAAAGCTCTACTTATAAAGACAATATAAATGGATTGTATTAGAATACAAAATTGAGCAGTTAAGAAAATCATTCACCACCGATCTTGTTTCTGTATACGGTGTCTCAAAAGTAGGGTGACTATTAAATTCAATCTCTCCATGACACTGACCCAAGGTTTTAATAATAAAAACCCAAGTAACCAAAGAACTTGAGATACTTTTTGGTCTTTTTAATATTTTCTATTTGTATTTTTCTATTAAAATAGAAAGAAAAACAATCAGCTCATTTTTTTATGGAGAAAGGGTTATTCTTCTAAAATATTTTGACATATTTAAGTCACAATACAACAATACATTCCTTAGCGTTTAGAGATGGGACATTAAAGGAAACTCATTTGGGAGCCAAGTTGGCACAAATTCCTTACAGCTGTAGTCAGGATGACTTTAATACAAAAGCAGAAAATGTATGCATCCAACGTGACCTAGGTATATCTCAGTTGTAATTGAAGCCTGTCTTCCCTTTCCCGTTGGAAACCCTGAGTCTTTGCAGAAGGAGGTGAAGAGAGAGGACACCTGCTTTTCATTTGAGAGTTGACAAGTCATCAAACATGAGTGGTTCTTGCACAGTTTTTAGCATTCTTTTCCCTGTTCTGCTTTTATTTTCATTCTATGCTCTTCACTGTAAATTAATTTTTCAGCCCAAATGGTCCAGGCTAGCTTTTCCTTTCAGAACCAGCTTGTCTCTTACCTACAGGCCCTAGTTGTTTTCCTCTGTTGTTTCGTGATTCTGTTGCCATTTCTTCATTCCTGGCTTTAGTGAGTCACTCCCCACCCGCACTTCCCTGCTGAGCCGCTCACCAAACACAAAGTCACTTTATAGCAGCTGCTCTTAACTACCAAGAAGAGAAATAAAATTGAAAACAAACCTCATTATTTCTAAGTGCACTCCTTTGTTTTCCTATTCACAGATTCTCTGGGCTGCTGCTGCTTTTTTTTTTTTTTTTTTTTTTTAGTTACAAGTAGAACGTGAGTGGATCTGACACAGAATACAGAGCATAGAGGGAGAATAACAGCAAGTAATTCTTTTTTTTTTTTTTAACGTTTATTCATTTTTGAGACAGAGAGAGACAGAGCATGAATGGGGGAAGGTCAGAGAGAGAGGGAGACACAGAATCTGAAACAGGCTCCAGGCTCTGAGCTGTCAGGACAAAGCCTGACGCGGGGCTCAAACTCACGGACCGTGAGATCATGACCTGAGCCGAAGTCGGACGCCCAACTGACTGAGCCACCCAGGCGCCCCCAAGTAATTCTAACCAGGGATAGAATAACCAACTTTTGCCCATTGAGATAGTATACACAGAGATTACTCACACTGCTGAGGAAAGACCCTTTTCCCAGAGGTTTTACAAGCCAAATGTGTTTCATTCTTACTAATATTTACCCCGTCCCCCTATGAAATTCATAAAGCTTCATGAAAATTATTAGGCAAGGGATGGATAGAGTCTACTTTTTCTGGATACATCAAAGAACAACCATTTTGTTCTAGCTACATTTTTTCTTAATTTCAAAACTTTTTATTTTCTTTTCCCCCTCTGCCTTCACATCATTGAGGTCCAAAGATTGTTACCTCAAATTCTTTTTGAAAATTGACAAATACATGGAAGTGAAGACAGCCACAAGAGTGGATGTTTGTTCAGATCTGATTAAAGACACCAAAATTTGATCAAGTTTCTACCATTCCAATTTAAGCTTGCCTCCAGCAATACTGAAATGACTTCCTTCTTTATAACTGTTTTTAGCTCATTGACATGGGACAGGATCCACTTCACAGCTTGGGTGATTTCACATTTTAAGTGCACCATACATATCCTTCTTATAATTTATTAGAAGTTAAATTTCGGTCTTTAAATATATCTGTTTACTGATTTAGCTGTCATGTTAAAATTGCACAGCCGCATAAATGGTGGTCAATTCTACCTGCCCTATGATGCTGTTACTTCAGTAAAAAGTCTATAAGGCATTTCTATTTCCTCCAAGTAAAAGTATTATTCAACAGGAAATATAAACAGGAACATGGATTAACAGTGACATTTGTGAATATTTTAGCGATTGAAGGATAAATTTTGAGCAGTTGAATCAGAACTTTAATTCTTTCATATTGTTTCAACATGGATGTACATGAGCCAAGCAGCAATTCTCCTGAAAAATTTCTGGGCCATTCTAAATTTCATCTCCGCACCACATCAGTTTTAGTGTCTAGGGAAAGTCTATGAACTAGCCATCACCTGGAAATGATCTACCTTGAAAACCATAAAGGTAACTTTCTACTCTTTGACCACATTCTTCCATTCTTCAGACTCACTCAGACTTTTCCAATATACCTGCTGTTCAAACTAAAATACCCACACTCCCCGATACTCCTTCTTTTCCTAACCTATCAGCCCTCCTTAGTGCTGAATCCTGTCTTTTTATTTCCCTCTCACTTTCTCTCCCCCCTTCCTGCTTCATCTCCCCTCTTCCGGTTCCACTCCTTCCATCATGTGACACCAGTAGCCCCAACCTTACTTTCTTTGATTCCTGTGGACAGAGAGCTAACTATTACTTAACCACACATAAGAGTTGTGCAAATCCTGATGTGTAATCCTGGTAGCAACTGCAAGTTTCCCAAGTACGGAAAATGTAAGCTTTCTTTTATTTGTTTGTTTATTTATTTATTTATTTATTTAAATTTTTTTAACGTTTATTTATTTTTGAGACAGAGAGAGACACAGCATGAACGGAGGAGGGGCAGAGAGAGAGCGAAATACAGAATCCGAAGCAGGCTCCAGGCTCTGAGCTGTCAGCCCAGAGCCCGACGCGGGGCTGGAACTCGCAGACCGCGAGACCTGAGCTGAAGTGGGACGCTTAACCGACTGAGCCACCCAGGCGCCCCTGTAAGCTTTCTTTTAAAAGTCTTCCAATTTATTAAAACCAGTCCATCCAGGATAACATCTTTTGGTTAACGTAGCCCATTTGGAAATTTAAATGTATCTGTAGGGGTGCCTGGGTGACTCAGTTAAGTGTCAGATTCATTATTTTGGCTGAGGTCATAATCTTATGGTTTGTGAGATAGAGCCCTGCGTTGGACTCTGTGCTGACAGTGAGGTACCTACCTGGGATCCTCTCTCCCTCTCTTTCTGTCTCCAAATAAACATTAAATAAATAATCTGTAAAATCCCTTTATAATAACACCTGGATTAGTATTTGATTAAATAACTGGAGAATGTATGTTTATGCCACAGAATGGTGGCTGTCTCCTTTCCATCATCCTACTCTAACCTGAGACTATCCCTTGTAGCTCATCTATATGGAAACATACTCAAGAGGGAATTCTAGGGAATACAGTTCAGCCTAGCTAACACATCAAAAAATTATCACAGCTTTGATGAAGTATATATGGTATTTGTCTTTTTCCGAATGATTTATTTCATTCAGCATGATGCCCTCTAGGTCCATCCGTGTTGTCACAAATGGCAAGATCTCATTCTTTTTTTATGGCTGCATATATTCCATTGTACATATACACCGCATCTTCCTTATTCATTCATCTATCAGTGGACTCTTGAGTTGCTCTCATACTTTAGCTATTGTAAATAATGCTGCAGTAAACATCAGAGGACATACATCTTTTTGAATTAGTGTTTTCATTTTCTTTGAGTAAATACCCAGTAGGGGGATTATTGGATCAGCTGGGGTTTCCATTTTTAATTTTTTGAGGTACCTCCATACTGTTTTCAATTTGGGGTGCACCAATTTACATTCCCACCAAGAGTATACGAGGGTTCTCTTTCCACATCTTTGCAAACACTTGTTACCTTTTGTCTTTGATACTAGTCATTCTGACAGGTGTGGAGTGGTATCTCATTGTGGTTTTAATTTGCGTTTCCCTGATGACTAGTGATGTTGTGCATGTTTTATATGTCTGTTGGACATCTGTATGTCTTCTTTGGAGAAAGAAGTCACCTGTCCATTTTTTAACAAGATTTTTTTGGGCATTGAGTTATATGTCAATAACATTTAAATTAAAAAGTAATACAGTAGATAAACGGACATATATTTGAAATCAGTAATTAAGTAATCTCTTTTCTTTCTCATTTTTGGAGCAAACAGTGCCTGCTCGTTCAAGAGAGAGTTGCTTTTCTTTTCTCCTCTGTGTTAGCCTAGGTCATCCAGAAGGCAAAGCCTGGAATAAAGGTTTATAATCCCAGCCTGAGGAGCCGAAGTAGGGGGTAAAGACTGGGGAAGCAGGAAAGGGAGCCATCATCAAAGGCTTTGTTATCAAGCTGATCACTACCTGACATCAAGTGTAATGAATTGCTTAATCTCTTGGGAATGCCAAGAGAGGACATGCAAATAATTGATTCTCAAAGCAATCTTGCCAAGTTGAGGAAGGAAAATAATGTCTCTGACAGCACCCACCTCATATTGGTTCACCAGAAGGACCTTATTTTTCTCCACTTCCACGTGGCTAATGTGCAGCGGGCTGTCTGGTTCCGCTGTTTCTTGCTTTAAGTATCAACAGAAGAGCTTTCAGGTAGGAGGCAAAAGTTTGGGCAGTAGCTGGCAGACCATCTGAGCCCGTGGAGGCAGGTTATCAAGGCAGGGGCTGGAGTGGAAAATTGCCCCAAGACCCCAGAGACAGAAAGCACTGAGAGTCTCTGAAGTATGAGGAAGAACTCAGTATTATTTGCTGTCTACGTGCTCCCCGAGAGCTATCCTGCGGCTATAACTCTCCAAACACAAGGATTTAATAACCTGACTTGTATTCATAGTGGAAATAATATGCAAGGCTTGGAAGTGACTGTGAGGAAAGCAACCCAGCTGTGGGGAGAAGCCCACAAATATGTGAAACTGGTCCCCTGAGACTATGTTCCTGTCTGAGATTCATTATCTTTCTTCCACTTCCCTAGCTCTGAACCTGGGTAGAAGCTGGGCTCCACTTCTGTTTTTGAAGAAGCACCCCAGCTAAACATGACAAGAACATTTTTATATCCTAGAGGAATGAAAAGCACAGAAGAGCACAGAGCTTATATATAAGTTAGTTTAAGTTGACTAAAATAACAGCTAAGTAATCAACTGTTACTTTACTCTTTACTCCTCCAGTTGTTTTCCTTCAACACTTTGGAGACTCTAACAATGATGTAGTCTTCCTACATTGAAGATGGTATATTTACACTTGGGAAGTATCGTGGTCCCACATAGGCATCATTTCATCCCTAACTCTTAGAGAAAATGATTAGAATAGTCTGATTTTAGCCCGAGAAAAAAGAAGGGCTGCTGTAGAAGTCACGTTTGTTTTACTCTTAGGTTATGCATTTCTTTTAATCTTGTCCCGGAGTAAGTATAATATAAAAGGAAATTGGGACTAAGAAGAAAAATTAAGAAAGTTCTCTAATTCAGCATCTGAATAAATTATCCTTATATTACTTTCTCAGGGCTGCCAGAACTAAGTATTGTCAACGAGGTGGTTTAAACAATAGATATTTATTTTCTCACAGTTTCTGGGTGCTAGAAGTCAAAGATTAAAGTGTTGACATGTTGACAGGCTCGGTTTTTTCTGAGGCTACTTCCTTTCTGTGTCTTCACATTGTCCTCCCTCTGTGCATGTCTGTATCCTAATCACCTCTTCTTATAGGAAAGACATCATGTTTGAGTCAGGGCCCATCTTAATGAACTTATTTTAACTTAACCACCTCTTTAAAGGCTTTATTCCCCAATACAGTCACATTCTGAGGTACTAAGGCCTTGTTAGGGCTTCAACATATGAATTTGAGAGAACACCATTCAGCCCATAACAATGCCTAATTAATAAGATAACTGAATTTTTCCTTAATTATATATCTTTGATTTACCTTTCTGATTCAGATCCTATTCCCTCCTCATCCTCAGTTAAACTACTAATTTATTCTAGGTCTAATTCTTAATTGCTTCAGATTATCAAGGAAACACTTTATTTGCCTTCCTGTGCCCTTGCTCTATACCCACGTGGCTAATTGCTAAATGTAGCCAAAATTGTTCTTATTATACAGGAAGTCTCTCTATATCTATGTGTATATAATCACTGATCAAAATAATTATAGGCACATGATGTATACAGAATTCAGTGTAAACCTTTATCATGTAACTCATTGTACTCACTGGTTTATTTTATTTTATTTTTTATTTTTATGTGCTTATCTCTTACACTAGTTCATGAGTTCCTGGAGGGTAGGGTCATGTCTAATTCAACCCTGACTTAGAACCAAATACAATGCTTGAAATATGCATAGTTGTCTCTCAGTAAATGTTAAATAAAGAATGCTCACTTAAGAATTTTATCTTAGTTTTTACTGCATTTCAACTGATTATGTGTTGATTTTCCTTTAGTTGGTGTAAATCTCCTCCAGACTTCTTGGTGAGCATAAAGGAATTAAATAGTAATTCAGTTTTATTTATGTCTTTCGAAAAGAATGTTCTCAACATCCAGATGGGAGAAAAGAATGGGATAAAAGCACAAAGTTTGAACCTTTTGAGTTTTCTGCCCTTTAATGTTCAAAGCAACTGATACTTTAAATCTATTTCCTTACTTTGAGTGCTTGAAAGTAAACGTCAGTGTTTTAGGGGAGGAAGCATCTTGTTCTATTTAGAACTTCTTTTCCTGTGCAGGAAGCTCCTTTTTTGCTTTTTTCCCCTCTCCCAGAGAACTGGGTTGTATACCAACAGACCTGTCTCATGTCTTTTACAATTTCCTAACTCTCCTCACCAACTCTCTGCATTTTTACTTCAGGATCAGCTGGTAAATCACACTCCTTAGCTGTGATGTTGAAAATGCTCACTGCTTCAAGGTTCTAATGCAGATGGTCAGTTCCCATAAACCGTCTTCCTCCTCTGATCAAACATACCCACCTGAGGTGACAGAGGGGCATTGTGATCTGTATAATTCTCTTCGTGACACCTAGCTTTATGTTCGTCATCCTTTACATGTGAGTTATATGAATGCGTGGACCAAAAGATAAGAAATTATGCTTTCTTTAGCTATGACACGCCATATTAATGTTAAAAATGTTTCAGAGCACCGTGTTAGCTAAATAAACTTCATCCTGTGAGATTGTCTGTAAATAGTCCCCGGTGTGAAAAGGACTGATAAGTGAAAATATTTGTCTTAATTTACTAGAGATTACTATAGAAAAATATAGCAATGTGGGAACAAATGTTATTAAATAAATGTCTAAATGCACCAGATATTTTCAAAGACATTTTATCTGGAAGGAATGAAAAGCAATTATTATTTAAAGTCAGCATGCCATAAAAACACAAAATATGTGCCATGGGTTAAAATAATTCCACTCAGATAATTTTCTGACTATAACCTACAAATGTTCAAAGTTCAAACTTTATCTTTCATGTACGAGACTATATAGATGTATTGATGAATTTTAAATGATAACCAACAACATCCTGTTCTCAATGAAGTAGGGAGAAATAAATGCAAGGTACATTTATCTTTTTATTGATAATGTTGGCTCAAGAAATTCATATTTCTAAGCCTTTATAAAAGTCATCCGAAATAAAATTAATCTACACGTGCTTGGGGACAAAAGAAATAAGGCTGCTTAGGCTGCTTGGGTGGCTCAGTTGGATAAGCATAGACTCTTGATTTCAGCTTAGGTCATGATCTCATGGTTTGTGAGCTTGAGCCCCATGTCCGGCTCTGTGCTGACAGTGTGGAGCCTGCTTGGAATTTTGTCTGTCTCCCTCTCTCTCTGCCCCTCCTCCACTCTTGCTCACTTTCTCTCTCTGTCAAAATAAAAAAATAAAAACTTTTTTAAAAAAAGAAATAAGTCTGCTTAAATAACAAAAAGTTTTGATTAAAAAAATGAAAAATTGTGTATGTATGTCACTTATGTAGAAAATACTGATGTCACTGCTTGACAGCTACCTCGTATTTACGACTTATTTCTTAAATACTCTTAATAATAATGATAAGCTTATTAGAGAGGTATTACTGTTCCTCAATTACATGTGAAAAGATTGAGGCTCAAAGAGGGTTAAGTCAATGGCCCAAGATCACACAGCTAGAAATAGAAGAACTAAGTTGAGCTCTGTCTTCTGATTTCACTATATCTAGTTCCTCTCTTGTGAGCAGCAACTAAAATATTTGTTTTTCATACCTAAAATTGTAAGTCATCTTCAGAACATAACAGCAATGCTCCGTAGATATTTCAAGCCTCTTTGCCTCCTGGCAATCTTTAACTTTAGTCATCCCCCATACCCTTGCCCCATTCATTGCTTAGTCAAATCATAGGGCTGAAAGAGACCCAAATCTCTCCTTTTGTTTATGAGAAATCAGAGATCTCGAGAAACAAGCCTATTTATTCTAGGTAATCCAGGTAATCATTGGAAAATTGCAAGTAGAATTTAGTTTTTCAGTCCTGCTTTTATGATCTTCCCATTGCGTTCCTAGCTAATCACATACTCATCCAAAAGTACTTATTGAAAGTATGTTCACTGAGGTGATAGAACAATTTTATCATTTCTTCTGACTTTTAGGCATCTTATAATTCTGCTGGAAAGACATAAAGATATAATTAATAAAGTGATTGCTATTGACCGTTAAGTTCACCGACCTACTTCGGAGCAAGGAAAGGTCAGTGCAGGGTGTGCTGGTAAAGGAGCTCTAAATGAGGGAGGCTGAGCCTTAATAACTAAATCTTTCTTGCTGAGTGGAATTCTGATGGGAGATGGAGAAAAAGAATATTTTAGCGGAGGACAACAGTCTGACCTTCACCTGAATGCCATGAGCTTTTTAAAGATGCTCCATCAAACTGTGAGCAACTTATTAAATTCATTATGGCTGCAAAATACAGGCTCTGGTGGTGACTATTGGATGGGATGTTGAGCTAAGCAGGACTAAATAGACAAGATGCTGAACAGTGTATGAAGGATGTCAGAGGTGTGACTCAATATTTAGCCTGCGTCAAGCAAAGACTACTTTTGTCTCACACTTATAAGAGCTTTGCTTTGTGAAAATAGAAGAGAAAATAATCAGGGAAGTAAACAGAAGCAGTGTGCAAGACAACTGAGTAAAAGAAACAATAGCTGTATCTCCTTAAAGATGCACTGAGCCAAGGGTGATTATCTAGTCCTTAGTGTGCATTTGTTTTGTAGTTCCTATGTATAAGGGCTCCACCATACTAATTTCTAAAACGTGGCTTCAAAAACAAATAGTTGCTGGTCTAATAGGAATGTCCACAATGACTATCGGTCGTCAATAAAAAGATTTGCCTGGGTGAAGTGGATGACCTCAATTGACGTGGAGAAGAAAATAAACTTACCACTCAGATGGAGGAGAGATTGACAAGCATATTTACCAGACTTCATTGGGATTTTTGTTGTTACTTTTGGTAGACTTTTAGTTAAAATGGAATTCAGTCTCATTTCTTTTCCTAAGTTTCTTTTAGAGAGAGAGAAAAAAAGAGGATCAAGAAAACCAAGAATAAATCGCTGAATATGTAACAAGAAAAGAGATGAGATAGAGGTCCTTCCTGACCTGCCCTAGAATCTAAAACACGCTACCTTGTCAATCAGAATTATCTCCCTTGACAGGAATCAATGTACCTTAATAAATATGTAATTAACAGCCTTTTCCTTATTCTTGACATGGTCTAAAGATCAAAAGAAACTGAAAGTCCAAAGAGCAAAATTAAAATAATGAAATGGAAACAATAATAATAATATGAAGAATGTAAAAGGATTTTCATTTTAGTAGAATCATAGAAACCTAGTAAACCAATGGGTAAAGAGAAGCCAGATGAAAATAGAAAGCAGAGAATAGGTGAAGACAAATTTGATGCAAGACAAAGAAAATGTATGTATTTACAATACTCAGGGATGCCTGGGTGGCTCAGTAGGTTAAGTGTCTGACTTCAGCTCAGGGCATGATCTCACGGTTCATAAGTTCGAGCCCCGCATCAGGCTTTGTGCTGACAGCTCGGAGCCTGGAGCCTGTTTCAGATTCTGTGTCTCCCTCTCTCTGCCCCTCCCTTGCTTGTGCTCTGCCTCTCTCTCTCTCTCTCTCTCTTTCTCTCTCTCTCTCTCAAAAATAAATAAACATTAAAAAAAATGTTTTTTAAATAAATAAAATGATCAAAGAATATTATAAATTATTATACAAACTATGTTCCAAAATAGATTAGGAAATAAAAAAGATATTAATAGGATGGAATTGGAAAGGTAACATGATTGTGGACAATTTGATGCCTATCTAAATAAAACAGCAATTACAAATACTCAACACTACAGATTTTCAATACTGAGAATTTTTAGTCTTTTTTAAAAGTATAAACAGCAGATAAATATACCTTGACAGAATTAAGTAACAAAATTTCTAGAGTTTAGAATATGCTGTATAATTTATAGTTCTTTCAGCTAAACTGCATTTTACTGAAAATGTTCTTAGAAAAATACTTGGCTGGTAATAGGTTCAAAGTCAAATTCTTTTTAACAAATTAAAGGAAAGACTTGCATTTTAAAATAAAACGAAGAACTCATATGACAAGAATTTTATTTAAAAGAGTTTGTCATTATTTTAAAAAATATCAATGAACATTTTAGTCTGGTTACAACCTAGGGAAAAGAAATAACAGGAGCACCTGGGCCACTCAGTTGGTTAAGCACCTGACTCTTGATTTCAGCTCACTGATCTCATGGTTGTTGAGATTGAGCCCCTCATTGGGCTCTGCAGTGACAGCTTGGAGCCTGCTTAGGATTCTCTCTCTCTCTGCCCCTCCCTTTCCCCCCGCTTTTGTGTGCGCTCATGCTCTCTCTCTCTCTCTCTCTCAAAATGAATAAATTAAGAAAAAAAGAAATAACAGATATTTATGAAGACATAACCTAAAAATATAAAACTAAAGTAATAGAAAATGTGTGTCAAGTAAAAATGTAAAGACAGGAAAAAAAGAATGCTACACTTCTATTCCTAAAATGTGAGGAACTCATGAGAAAATAAATATACAGAAGTACTGAAGATTTTAAAGCAAATAATAGAAAATTAAAGTAAAGGAAATTAGTGGTGGTGGTGGTGGAGGTGTGTGTGAAAGAGAGAGAGAGAGAGGGAAAATATCAAAAGGAAAAAAAACTAACCAATTAGGTTTGGTGGCTACATTAAAAAAAATTTTTTTTAAATGTTTATTTATTTTTGAGAGAGAGACAGAGTATGAGTGGGGGAGGGGCAGAGAGAGAGGGAGACAAAGAATCTGAAGCAGGCTCCAGGCTCTGAGCTGTCAGCACAGAGCCCGACGTGGGGCTCGAACTCACAAACCAGGAGATCACGACCTGAGCCGAAGCCGGACGCTTAACCAACTCAGCCACCCAGGCGCCCCAGGTGGCTACATTTAAAACTATGGCAAGTTGATTCTTCAAGCTCAATGGTAGTATCATGGGGTTTAAAAAAAATTTTTTTTGATGTTTATTTTTGAGAGAGAGAGAGAGAGAGAGCTCAAGTGTGGGAGAGGCAGAAAGAGAGGGAGACACAGAATCTGAAGCAGGCTCCATGTTCTGAGCTGTCCGCACAGAGCCCAGTGTGGGGCCTGGACCCACGAACCCTGAGATCACGACCTAAGCTGAAGTCAGACACTTAACTAACTGAGCCACTCAGGAGCCCATATGATCATGGGGTTTTAAATGAAAACCCATACTCCGTAGGGTCACATACTTTCTTTCACCAAAACATTGCACAGTTGTGGACTAGTGCTGTGAAGATTTGGCATTGCACAGCTCGTTATGACAGATTGATCAAACCATGGATAGAATCACGCCTCTAGCTTGTAAGTCCAACTTTTATACTGCATGTTCTATAAAAAGGAGATGTACTTTTGAGAAACTAGGGGGTCCAGAGATACTACTTAAAGTACACTCAATAAACAAACACAGCGCGCAGTAATTTTATGAATCGTACGTACTCACTTAAAATAGAGTGAGGTTAAAAAGGAATTTGAAGAGCGAAAAAAAAAAAAAAGAAAGAAAGAAAGGAAAGAAAAGTTAACAAAATGAAGTCAATAAAATGATAATGATGTAAGAGAATAATAGGAAAGGTAGGAATGAAAGGGAGTGTAGATACATGGGAGACAGACTTCCAAGAGTGCTGAAAAGACCGCTTTTTTTGAGTGAAAAGAAATGGGATACTCGTGATTGGTGTATAAAATACCACTATGGAAGAGAGCAGGCTGGCAGATTCAAGTAGATCTTCCCTGATCCTACTTTATTGAAATTAGAGCCCAGGGTAAGTTTTTGTCAAAGACAATGTGCTGTCTATCCTAAACTGGCATCATGAATACATTTCTTAAAATCCATTGACCTCTGCCTCTTACCTTGCTAATTGTGAAAAAGGAAGAGGCAGAAGATGAAAAAGAAAAAAGAGCTCAGAGTCAGTAGTTACTCATTTCACTCCCTTTTGGCATCTAACATTATGCGTGCCTTAAATTGACCAACTCACTGAGACACTGCAGAAACAGCAGGGTGCAAAACCATGGGTGTTAAAAACGGGGAAAAAAGAACAGGAAAGGGGTTTCAATGTATCAGTTTTAGGTGACAAGATTACTTCAAAATAGAATTAAATTTTATGATAGAAGAGAAAACGTGAAACCCTTTTCAAATGATTATTCTTGACTCTTTCTTTGCTGGAACCTGCATAGGCTAAAATACTTCCAGCAATTGCCTCAGGCTGCCTGAGATCATTTCTGGCTAAAAATAGATAAGATTGGTGCAGCAGTTTACTGATATCCTACTTTTATGTTAATGGAGTTGTAAACAAGAAAAGATACTCCCACGGCCAGTTTGTTCACAAGTTATCAAAAACCAGGCAAATCTCAGCCTAGACAAATAACTACTATACTGCTCATTTCAACTTCTGACTCTTCCAATTCAGTTGACTACCAGGTTGTCTTTGATAGAGTGGTGTTGCTAGGCAACAAGGGTAGTCAGTGCTACTCCTGGGCATGAGGACCTGAGGCTGTGCAAAAGCATTTGCAAAACCTGTATTTGTCTATAAATGTCTAGTACTTACCATTGTCTTCTTGCTGGGAATCACAAATGATAGCAAAGCCTATCAATAATATTTAAAAATAAATATTGGATTTTGATGAAAATGATTCTGAGGAGTTCAGGGGTTTTACAGACAACAAAGGAGTCCATTGCACACACAAAAAAAGAAAAGGTTAATAATCCCTGCCCAAAGACAATAAAGAATTATGTGAAATCGGAATTTAATTTGGAAGGTCAGAAAATTTAGCTGTCTATATTAGATGTCATCTACAGAATAGAATTTTGAAGTTTGACCCATTTAAAAATATCAGTGTAATGGGAATTCTCCATTTGTCTACCTCGGGGAATGTATGCAAGGCCAACAGGGAGTTAGAATTCCAGATGATATCTGCTTGTGTTTTTAATATTTTCTGCTAGTGTTTTCCTACCACTGGACATTGCATTCCTTTCTGTTGTTTCAAACAGGACTATTATATCATGTGCTACCTTTAAATATTTATGTTATTATATTATCAGATCAAATACTAATAATATCTCATTACTCTTCATTTTGCTATCCCTGCCACTTTTTACACTTGCCAATATTAACAAGTATGTTTTTTAGATATATTTGTGTTAATGTTAAAGGAGTTTTTAGAAAAAAACATGGACAAAAATTAAATTCATTATCTTCAGTTTATTGAGATACATTTTAATTGACTTTTTGCTCTTCGTTTTATGAGTCTCATTTGTATATTGTTTAACTGATTATAGTCCTTGCTTTTTTTTAAATTTTTTTGTAATATTTATTTATTTTTGAAGGAAAGAGAGACAGAGTGTCAGTGGGGGAGGGGCAGAGAGAGGGAGACAGAATTTGAAGCAGGCTCCAGGCTCTGAGCTATCAGCACAGAGCCCAAAGCTGGGCTCAAACTCATGAATCATGAGATCATGACCTGAGCTGAAGTCAGATGCTTAACTGACTGAGCCACCCAGGTGCCCCTATAGTCCTCACTTTCATGGCACACTGTCATTGGTCTGTTTTATCTGAGGCTCTTAGTTTTCCCACTTTGGCCTCCCCTTCTAGCCCCCTACCACCTTTAGGGACCCAATCTAATGTGTTTCATATATGACTTCACTATTGATGTAATCTTAAAAATTATCTATGTTTATATCTATATATCTGTATGAATGATAGTTTCCAGTATGCTACTTAAAAAAAAGATGATATTGTGTTATATTTTTGTTTTCTTTCTCACTTTTGCTGCCCAACATCATGTATTTAGGACCCACTCATAGTGAGATATAACACACACATACATACACACATACACATGCTTATCAACTTCAGTGCTTTTGATTGCAATATAATATACTGTTATGTGTTTCTACTGTATGAGCTTCCTAATGCCCCAGAAACTGCTCTGATGACCATCCATGTCCGTGTTCACCCATGGACCTGTGGGTGAGAGTCCCTGCGGGCACACTAAGAAGTAGGACATATGTTGTTTTCCAAAACATTTTACGTTTTCCGAAAAGGTTGCATTTGTTGGCGCTCCCACTAATAATTTATACAGGTTTCTATTTCCCCATAATTTTTTTTTAAAAACAGTATTATTGAGCATTTAGAATTTTTGTTAGTTTAATGGAGAAAAGTAGGACCCCACATGAATTCTCCGATGGCATATGGCACTTGTGATGAGCACTGGGTGTTACATGTAAGTGATGAATCACTAAATTGTAATATTACGCTGTATGTTAACTAAATAAAAACTTGAAACGACAACAAAAAAATCAATTTATCATGTCATTCCTACATGAAAGCCATTTAGGGTCTCCATTTGTGAGTTACCTATACATTTCCTTGGGCCATTTTTCCGTTGTGTTTCTCATCATATTCTTGTTAATTAATGAGACTTCTTTGTTAATTTTAGATACTTCTCCGATTTAGGCATCACTAATAACTGCTTGAACAACTTTGTCTGAATAGAAAAATTAAACTGAATAGAAAACATTGATAGAAAACATTTTGATACTGTTGAATCATTTTTTTTTCCTTTTGGCTTATGATTTTGCATTTTATTGAAGAAATTTCTATTTCAAAACCAAAAGACAATCTTCTACATTTTTTTCACCACTTATCTTACAGTTTTACCTTCCCATTCGGATTTTTAATCAATCTGGGTTTGACTCGTCTATGTTGTTTGAAAGATGGGTTGAATTTTATTTTCTCCTATATAGAAAACCAATATCACAAATTCAATCAATTAAGAAAAGATCTGCAACTCCCCCTCTGATCTGTGTTGTGACCACTACTACATAACGTTACATAAACAGATCTGTTTCGGGACATTCTCGTTTTCTTTGGTTCTGCATGTCTGTTCCTGTACCAGGAATACACTTTCTAGCATTATGGTATAGTATGCATTAAAAAGTGATAAATCCGCCTCTTTTCTTTCTCCAGAATTTCTAGGAGGAAAAACTATTGATTGGCCACATTTTCCCCTTCAGTATAAAGTTTGTTATATTTGAACTGTACTGAAAAACATTGCATAAAAAACTTTATGACCTGCTTTATTGAAGGCCAGTGCAGAGTTGGGCTGTGTTAGAACCACCAACACTTGGTGTTTGGTATGTTTGAGAAATAGAAACTGGCAGCAGCACTTAAGCGTCTCATTCACAAACTGTCACAGATCTCAAAACTCAGCCAGCAACGTATTCTGCAACAGGCTTTGCGTTGTCCGTCACTGCTTGAGAACTTCATGTGAGATGGAGAGTTCAGTAACATGTAGCCGAAATCCTTCTTAATACCCTATTTCCACTCTTTGTTGACTCTACTCCTCATTTTACCTCCGCTAGCAAAAAGTACAGACAGTTCTGACTTAATGATGGTTCAACTTAGGAGTTTTTGACTTCGTGATGGGGCGAAAGGCCATACACACACAGTAAAAATTGTACGTTGCATTTTGATCTTTTCCTGGGCTAGCGATATGTGTGTGTGATCCCCTCCCATGATGCTGGGCAGAGGCAGCAAGCCACAGCCCCTAGTAGACCACTCAATCACAAGGGTGAACAACCGGTATACTTACAACCATTCTGTACCTATACGGCCATTGTGTTTTTCACAGGATTCACAGGATTCAATAAATTATATGAGATATTCAATACGTTATTATAAAATAAGCTTTGTGTCCAATGATTTTCCTTAACTGTAAGCTAATGTAAGTGTTCTGAACACAGCTAAGGTAGGCTAGGCTAAGTTATGATGTTTGGTAAGTCAAGTACATTGAATGGCTTTTCGATTTATGATATTTTTAATTTACGAGTTTATCAGGATGGAACCCCATTGTTAAGCCAAGGAAGTTCTATATATGAAGGAGTTTAATACATGTGTTAACAAATAATAATAAATCTGTTATACATCATATATTTTCCAATGTAAAAAATTGTTTTATGGGTCATCATCATCATAGATCCTTATATTTGTATAATGTTCTATAAGTTTATATAGTAGGACTTTATTCCTTACTTTTAATGACAAAACTCTAACTTGAGTAGACTTGTTACTATCTCAAATTATAAATGAAGGATCTGAGAGGTTTACTGTGATTCCCTTTTCCTGGATCATACCGCTGAGTGAAAGGCAAAAGCAGAATTAGACTTCAAGTCTCTCTTCCTTTAGCATACTATGCCATATGCCCGAAACATGTTCTGATACCATTTCATTACTTATCTTGGCAGAAAAACCTTGTCTACTCTGGTCCTGTGAGAAACATCCACAAGCCAGAGTTGAATATATCTGAATCTACATTGGATTACGTTGCACCAGAACCTTTGGGAAAAAAGGTAATCATGCATAATGATTTTGAGCTTGATTTATAAAAGAATATACAGTAGTGCTCAGGCAAACTGGATTGTGATAACAAGAGTATTAATAATCCTCAACTGGCAATATCGTTCTAATACAACTGAATATTCCTATTCCTTAAATCCTTTCTCCCCCCATGGCTCAGTTTATATCATTGTAAGTTCTCTGTATCTGAACAATTATGCCAGATCCCCTTGGCATTTATCAAAAGCTTTTCCTTGCGGACAAAAGTTGGCAAACACATGTCATGAGACAAATGTAAGAGGTACTATGGCATTTGTGAGACTCATAATATTAGAAACATGTGATCACTGATGGCAAACAGACTAAGAAAAACTAAAAATGTGCACAACACATCTCTGGTTTTCTAAAATTGTGATGTGGGTGATTGGAAAGCCTTGATTTGTTGCCTCTATTACTATATCTATATATTTAGAATTATCTCCACATTTTTGAGAAAGGGAAGAACTTATATTGTCTGAAACATGTTGGAATGCTAGATGAAAGAAAGTTTAAAGGAGTAGATCTTGCCACCTGCTCTTTATTTATTTTTTTCATGATAGTCTATAAATTAAGGGACCCAGCAATATAGGTGAATGACCATGCAAGGAAACACGTGGAACCTACTGAGAGGTTCCTAGCAAATATTTTTATTTCTTTCAAAGGAGCTGCATTAAACATTACTGATACCTTGTGAGATTCAGATCTGTCAGGTTTCTGCAAACCACTTAAGCTTGAAACTATAGTTGTCTCCAAAAGGCTCCTTTCTCCATATTTATCTCCCAGGGGCAAGTCCTTGTTTCTCCGCCTCTGCCGTGGTCTCTCACTCTCTCCATTATTACTATCATTGCCTTAATAACTCTTACCCATAGTAGTTCTGTGTCCCTGCTAATATAACGAGTAATGTAGCCTCTTGACAAATCTTCCCACAATACCTGCAATCTATTTTACATCGATTACTCTCATATTAGTTCTCATGTAGAACAAGTCCATTGAAGAGTTTCCTTTCCCTAATTAAGATGTGGAAGCCTGTAAAAAGCCCAAGGATGGGTTTTACATGGCCTGATTTTTATGCTGTGCTTCAGGTATATATGGGTGGATTTGAACCAATCACTAGCCTCCACTCAATGTGAGGGCAGGGTGCATTTTTCATTGCCCTTCCCAGCAACTGCAGCTCATCGACACTGAATGCTTTCTTTGTGTCCTAAGCAAGATTAATCTATCTACATCTCGGTCAAGATTCATTTGCTTCAACTTTGATTACATTTAAGTATTTGACAACAAGACATAACCCAAGATATAACAATGGGAACATGAGGAATTTACAGGCATTCCTTTCTTTGCACAGTTCTAGTATGCACAAATTTCAGGAAGTAACACCAGTCTCTCTACAGCGCTGCTCGAATTTCAGTAATCACTGTATTAACTGTCAGTAATTGTATTAGATACACACTTAGCTAGTTCTCACTCCATAAATCACTGTGTAAAAAACATGCCGTCATAATCAGGGACCAATCATATCATTCTTTCAGAGTCTGTCAATGATTGGTCACTGCACATGTGAGATTTGGTTCACCTACAGACAGCAAAGGGTGTCATTACATTGCTTCCTTGTCTCCCACTTATACACCTACATGACATTTACAAAAACGAATGATCAAAACAGGAAAATTGGCCAAAAAGCATCCAGGCACTGCAAACAAACAAAGAACAATGGTGCTGGAAGTAAAAATAAAAACTGGGCATAAATGGAGTTTTATAAGAAATGGCTGACCATGGGAATGTTGACATGACCTCTGCCCAGGAGTGTACATGTGCAGCCAGGAGAAATTAGTAAAAGGGAACTTCTTGACATAAATGGAGAAGGTGATTGTGACCAAAAGGATGGAGGCAACCTAGAGGAAGCAATGTTAGCCAAACACTTCATATTATAGGAAGTCTTGGAAATATTTCCCAATATTGAAAGCACAAAGGATAAAATGTCAAAAACACGTTTTGAACTTGGAAAGAAGCATGACAATTCTCCAAGGCCTAGAAAAGGTGGTAGCTCTGTATCCTATTACACAAGAAGAAGAACCACTCTTGATAATTTTTTACAAATCAGTAATGCCCCCTAATTCTCAATATTTCTAATGGTTTAAATTACAGTGTGCTATTATCGATGCTTTTTAGCAAAAGATTTTGTTTCCATAGACTTTTATACAGACTTAACAGACTTTATACAGCCAAGTACGGAGCTCATGTTTTTCTGGCACGTTTACCTCAACCTCTCTGGGAGGAAACACAACATGACAGTATAGCAGTGAACACTCTCTGGTCCCTCCTGTCAAAAAGAATATTAAGTGCTTTTAGTGGACAGTGTCATTCAGCTTCTCATATGAAAATATTCTAAGTGCAATCATTGGCCTCCTAGAAATAGGCTCCTTAGCAGATTTCCCCTCCTGTAATTTTGTGCCCCGTTTGTGTGTGTGTGTGTGCGTGTGTGTAGATATGAACAAACCATATTCAATAATGGAGTGCATATTGCAATCCATTGTGCAAGTAGAACGTAAGTTTTTCCTTGATATTGAGACTTTGCAGAGCAACACATTGCCAAACTTTATTTTCAAGGGTAAGGCTTCCAAATGTTATTCATCTGTGTATGCATATGCCACTTTAAAAAACAAAACAAAACAACAAAGACAAACAAACAAACAAAATCTCTTATGGTACTCGAAATCTTGTCCACGTGTATGGTGAATACTTTTTAAGCAAAAAGTTGGAGAACGGAGTGTTTAAATTATTCAGATATTCTTAGTAATGCAGAGTTATTCTACATGTGTCTTCAAAGATTAGCAAGTTTCACAGAAATGGGAACCAACAGCATTGCTTTAAGTATAATTCTTAATGAATTACAAGACATTTTAAGTTATTCATGATGAATGGCAATTTCAGACCTCAGGAAACATAATGCTGGATACTGGGGATTTCTGACTGAAGGGAAAAGAACACCAGATTTCAGAATGTACTGTAAATACAAAAATGTTCTTTAATTTGCAGCAACTGCTATTTCAAAGATTTGTGTGGTTTAGGAGATTTTGCCCAACTGTCATGAGAAAAGGCAAAAATTACCCAACTGGGTTAGACTCATGCTGAGGCCATGGGGTTCTAGTATGCTCTAAGGAGGTTTCCTCTCTTTTTATCCTTAAAAAGTGGCATACTCCCCCCACCCTAGCATTTACTTTACTCCGATAACTCACTCTGAACCTATCATTCTTAAAATTACTATCTGAACATGGTTTCAAGAAGATCCATAAATAGATCTTCACTCTATAAATTAGATTTTCATACTATCTACTTAATTTATCTCTTAAGGTTTCAAGGGATAGGCTCTGGTTTTCATATTCCAGACTCGCTAAAGGGACTTTCTGCTTTTGAAAAAAGCATGGCGGCACTCTGATCCTATTTGACACTTAGTTTAAAAATAGGCGATTTAATAAATTTATGGTTCAGCTATTGAAATTTATTTCCATGTACACGTTTGTTTGTTTGTTTGTTTATCTGTTTATTTAAATGTTTATTTATCTTTGAGAGAGAGAGACAGTGTGAGTGGGAGAGGGGCAGAGAAAGAGGGAGACACAGAATTTGAAGCAGGTTCCAGTCTCTGAGCGGCCAGCAAAGAGTCCGATGCAGGGCTCGAATTCAGTGAGGCTCAAACTCACAGACCATGAGATCATGACCTGAGTTGAAGTCAGACACCCAACTGACTGAGCCACCCAGGTGCCCCATCCCGTTTACACTCTTAATATTTACTTTGACAAGGTCCAGGAAATGTGAATTTATTGTGAGGCAGTCAAGAGATTACCAAAGAATTGGAGCCAGCAATCCCGGCTCCATTGATTAAAGTCAGGTGATATTTGTTAAATTACATGAACCCTGTGCTTCACTGTTTCTTCATCTGTAAAATGAATATTATAATAATAATTTATATTGTCTAGTGTTGTTGAAAAGATATTATTAGGTGACATATCTATTTATACTTGGTGGCATGTGATAAACACTAAAATATTATCAACTATTATTTGAACAACCATATAATTTCCCAAACCTGGAAGTTCTGCCTGGTGCAAATGTTAAACCAGACAGTATGTGGGACTTATGATAAAATTGCCCGAGGAAAACTATGGTGTATGGTGTTCCAATATTATTATATTGTTACTTTAATTATTTTTACTTAAGGCAACTGTGATTAACCTTTCTACCTAGCTGTTCTTTTTGTTGGTGTGTCCAAGATGGCAACCTATCCAAGATGGCAGCTATGAAAATTGTTAGATAAAACTAGCGGGTGATATGCCTATAAAATCTCCCTGGACACCTGGGAAGGCATTGGAGCACTGGACTAGGCCATAACAACAGTACTGTGGACATGATGAATGGTACCAGCTTAAATACAGGCAGGCTATTTCTAGGGCAGCTGGGGGCCAGTGTACAATGTAGTAGGGCTGCCTGAAATTTCCTCCAATATACCAGGTTTTGGAGTTGAAGAAGCATGACAATTGTATTTTTCTGACTCGTGGTAGGAATTGATTTCATTACTATAGTAGGCTCAGTGCCAGACTGAGACAAGGGGAACTTGGGCTTCAGTGAGAGTTTTCACTTACTTTCTCCAGAGTTCATAGTTCTCTCCTAAATATAGGAGAAATGGAGTAGATAATCTTCAAGATGTGCAACTTATTGGTAATTATGTGTTTCTACACCCTGCTTGCTAATTTAGGAGAAACTAGTCATACTTCTGGAACAGTAAGTCTTTCGGTTGCATGATGCAAAAGAGAAAATTGAAGGAAGGCAGAGAAACTCTCGTAAGAGTCGAAACCAAGGCCCTTTGTATTCATACAGCAACCCCTCAAAATTGTACCTTGCTCAGAAATGTTTGCAATAGGAATTTTAGGCATATATATTTAAAATCAAGATCAATGGTGGCCACAATTTAATTGTTGTTCTGAATTACCTTTAGCACTAAGCACTCCACTACTTAGGTGTTTTTGGTGTGTTAATGAGAATCTTTCACATCTCAGAATCTTGCTGTTCCTTATAGCCACTCAATACACCTGTCTGTTTCTCAGGTTAAGTCATTACACTGTTGATTATACAGGAGGATACACTTGCCATGTAGACTGTCTGTCATTCACTACGATATGACAAATTTAGATTTAATGGAAGAGTTGACGAAGTCAGTTTCACCTAGGATGTGATAAGGCTGGTCCTGCTTGGTTTTGAAAGACGAAGCAAAAAGGGGACTTCTTTATCCTTTGTAGATTTTAATGTATACTTTTCTTTAAATCTCTAGACTAAGCCTTTGTTTTATGTTGAATAATGTCTTGGTTTCTTTAGCTTTTTCATGAAATCCCATCATCCTGAACTGTCTTTCAGAATTACTAGTTGTGTGGCACTTATCCTGAACATATGTTTGAATTCTATTTAAATTGCATGATAATAGACTTTCTTATCACTCTATCTCAAAGCTTTTGCCAACATCTTCCATATATCCTTATGTTAATCAGGAACTTAAACAAGCAATCAGAGATCTATTCTTTAAAAACGAATAGATATATAAGTAATGAGAGGAGAAAGTTGAGTCATGACATCATCCCCAGATACCTATCAAGGTGAAGAAAAACAGGACCAAGTTGTACTAATATCCAGGCCAAAGAGATTCCAGAGGAAGTTACTCGGTATCTGCCAAGACCATAGAACTTCATCACACGTTCCACTAGGAACACTTAAAATTCAAACTGAAGGAACTTTTAATATGATTTTAGCTACAGAAAAAATATTTTATACCTCCAAGAATAATATGCTTTTTTGGTGAGCTGACATATCCTGGCCCGATTTCCTGCATGAAAAAGCTCAAATTTCAGTACATTAAATTTACGATGCCATTTGGGCCTGCCAAAGGAACTTAGAAAACAGACACATGATGTCCTAAGCTGAAATCTTGTTTTTAAAACCAACCCTATATTGTGTAAAACTCAGCTATGTCCTTTGGTTTAAAAAAAAAAAAAAAGACTACTCAGCATTTACCCGCCTTTCCAAATCAGGGAGCTGAGGTCCATTCTATAATAGGCTGAGAATATGTAATTTTATCCACTGCAAGTTGGGCTTCAAGTTTTATGCCCAATTAGATGTTTCATTAAGCTGCATGTCCCGTGAATTTGATTCCCTGTCTATGTCTTACCATCTTGCCAAGTATAGCAACCTTGAAATACTTGCCTACTATAAAATTGTGCTTCGAATAATAATTCCCAGAGAAAAACAAATTTAAACCTGGTCAGTCTTTTTTTTTTTCTAATCTTTTTACCAAGAATATCATCACTTTAGTAAAAATAATAAATTTCATTTGGGTGACACTACCACCATGAGGACCCAAGACTGGGAAACTTTCCCTGGAGTATCTAAGGTAAAAGCTGTCAGACTTCCTGGGATCCTGGTCATATGCTGTGGAATGTTTTTGTTTCTCCTTGTGCAGTCTCAGGAGTCTGGGGGTATAAAATTTTTATGTACTGAAAAGCCTTAAGAGCTGAAAAGTACTGCTAATGTGGAAATCACTAGGCCTGGAGGAAAGAATGGTAACTTAGAAAAAAGTCTGAATAAAATATTTTCCTTTTGTTGGATATTTGGAGGGATTAGGATAGAAATACCAACATCATAAGAAAAGATATATGTATCATTTCACAACACATCAGATTAAGGAGAGCTCCTGGGTCATTTGAGCTCTCAAGTAGTTTTGGGGAGGTTTGACAAAAATTGGAGGTCTCCCCTGGGAAAAAAAGCCAAAATACCTTTAAACAAATGATTTTACTGTTGTTTGTTGCTAGGTGAGGGCCTAGCACAGTGTCTGACACAATTGTAAGTGTCCTTTCTAACTGGTTATTGTATCTGTTTCATATATTGGCCTTTTATTAGTTTATAATATTCTTATTATTCCTTGTGATGCTTTTTACTTTTTTTAATTGAAGTATAATTAGCATACAATGTTACATTAGTTTCATTGGTTTCAGGTGTACAAGACAGCGATTTGCAAGTCTATCCATTATACTATGCTCACCACATCTGTCACTATACAACGCTATTACAATATCATGGACTATATTCCCTATGCTGTACCTTTTATCCCCATGACTTATTCATCCCATAGCTGGAAGTCTGTATCTCCCATTCCCCTTCACCTGTTCTTCCCATCCCCCTACCCACCTCCCCTATGGCAACTATCAATTTGTTCTCTCAATTTAATCTGTTTCTGTTTTTTGTTTCTGTTTTTTTATGTTCCACATATAAGTGGAAGCATATGATATTTGTCTTTCTCTGTCTGACTTATTTCATTGAACATAATACCCTCTAGATCCATCCATGCTGTCAGAAATGGCAAGATCTCATCCTTTTTTATGGCTGAATAATATTCCAGTGCGTGCGTGTGTGTGTGTGTGTGTGTGTGTGTGTGTGTGTGTAGCACATCTTCTTTATCCGTTCATCAATTAATGGACATTTGGGTTTCTTCCATATCTTGGCTGCTGTAAATAATGATGTGATACACTTAGGGGTGCATATATCTTTCAAATTAGTGTTTTCATTATCTTTGGGCAAATACCCAGTAGTGGATTTTGGGGGATTTCTGAATTATACGGGGTTTTTTTTTTTTAATTTTTTTAATGTTTTATTTTATTTTTGAGACAGAGAGAGACAGAGCATGAACAGGGGAGGGGCAGAGAGAGAGCGAAATACAGAATCCGAAGCAGGCTCCAGGCTCTGAGATGTCAGCACAGAGCCTGACTTGGGGCTTGAACTCACAGACCGTGAGATCATGACCTGAGCCGAAGTCAGATGCTTAACCGACTGAGCCACCCAGGCACCCCGTGGTTTCTATTTTTTTAACTTTTTGAAGGACTTCATTCTGTTTTCCAGTTTGACTGCACCAATTTGTATTCCCACCAACAGTGTGTGAGTGTTTCTTTTTGTTCACATTCTCACCAACACTTGTTATTTCTTACCTGTGTGGTATTAGTCATTCTGACTGGTGTAAAATGGTAACTCATTGTGGTTCTGATTTGCATTTCCCTGGTGATGAGTGACATTGAGCGTCTTTTCATGTGTCCGTTGGGCATCTGTGTGTCTTCTTCGGAAAAATGGCTATTCAAACCCTCTGATGTGAGGACTTGTGTCTTAGGTGGAAATTGTTTGTTCGCTTTTTAAATTCCTGTATTTTTGATATATATTTTCATTCTTTGATTTTCATACTTTCTGTTTCCTGTTTTATTTTTCTTGCAAACAGTATACTGTGGGATCTTCTCTTTAAATAGATATGAGAGACTTCACTTTCTGATTGTTTTACCTGTGTATATTTAACTCTTACCTATATAGTATTCCTATTACTCTTATATCTTCCATCTTATTTTGTATTTTCATATGTGTTCTTGTGTTTATGCATGTGTGTGTGGGGGGGGGGGGAGAGACAGAGAGAGACAGAGAGAGAGAGAGAGAGACAGAGAGAGAGAGAGAGACTTTAAGCTCCCTGAGTTCCATGGCCACCCAGAAAATACCAGCTGAAGTTTATGACTACAGTAGGGGAGGGGACACCTTTCTCAGGCTGTCTTGCTGACAGTTCTTGGACTGGCCCAACTCAGGGCAACCAGGGAATGAAAACAGAACACAAGGAGAATGTACTCCAGCCTAGTGCACTTTAGTTGACTATTTCCTTTGTATCTGGGGACTTGTTCCATTTTCTTATCTTTCTCACATAGCTTTAAAGTTTCGCCTGTGAATATGCCTCAGGACCAATGACTTTTTATCCTCGCTACATTATAGCCATTGTGGAAATAGTTAACAAATACCAATGCCAATCTGATTTAATTGGATGAAATCTGCAAATTGGTATGTCTTTATAATGTCCTACCATCCCTGAGGATTCTAATGTATAGCCAGGATAGAGAACCACTGCACAACAAGCATTGCTTTCCATGATATTGTCATGTTTGCCTAAGACAAGGAACAAAGCCTAGTCCTGAGTGTGTGCTCGCTGGAAAGGTTTGGAAACTTCCCACATGTAGAGAGCTATTTATGGGGCTATGAGTACCATGAGTTCCAGACTGAAGTAACAGCCCAGACATATTTGTGAGGAAAATGGAGAGAGTGCTGCCCTACTCAGACCTTTTGCTAAGAACTTCTGGATTGTCTTCAACTAAGGCAATATGAGGGGAAGGGGTTTAGAACAAGGAGAACTCTCTACCCAAGCTCATATTCCATATGTCTACCCTGTCCCCCTCCCAGTCTAGGCTCCTCTTTTCTTAATCTCCTTCTTCCAAGGGTCTCTCACAAGATTTTCTTTTGGATGTCCGGTGAGGCTCAAAGTTCTGTAAACCTCTCATATGTTCTTTCTAGTATTGAATACTCGGTTTGAGATCAGCATTTTCCCTTAGTTAATTTTCCATTAGTTCACCTGCTGTTATAGTTTTACATGTTTAAATGTCTCCTAGACTAAACTGCAATCTTCTTGAAGGTCAGAGCCTTTGTGTCTGGTAATTACTGCTTACTCCACAATCAGAATGAGGCTTGGCTTGGTGCATTAAATTATCTTTATTCATTTCTATTATCTTCAAATGTTGAGGCTTTTGCATTTTAAACAGCTTTGCCTTTACAAGTTTCAACAAACACATTTAAAGAAATATTGAGAAATAACATACATTAATTCAAAGGATGTACAGAAAATGTGGGGGTTTTTTTTTGGCATTTAGTAGGAAGTGTGGCCATAATTTCAATTTTGCTATAGATTTTAAGCAGTTAAAATGAGCTTGTTAATATCAACCTATTCTTGGCACGCTGTGATCACTGTTGACACAAATCAGTTTGATGTGTTCTAGAAAATCACATTTTCTAAAAGACATAGACCTCTGAGATATTTTAGCCTTTTGGCTTATTGCTGCATACTACTTTTATAATACCTAAAGTTCTGGCAACAAATAGAGCCTTACAGAGAAAGCAAAATAGTTCAGGATGTTTTACTACACCATGGGATACAGAAAGGGAAAAACAAGGCCATGCTTTGGAAGGAATAAAGCAAGTACAGGGTACCAGAAGCCTCAGGAAACAGGATCTGATGCCTTCAGTCAGTCACAGAGGATGAAGAGGGAAGGTCACAGTGCACAGTAAACAAACCGTCTTGCAATCGGCTATAGAGCAAGCCTGGAGTCAATTTCATGCCTGAAGATGTGGAAATTGTCCTTGTGGAAAAATCTGCCTGAGAAGAGTCTATGTCTGACAGGCGAAAGTGGAAGAAGAAAAACCTAACTGGGTTTATGAGCAATTTAGTAAACAAAACAAAGGAGGGGGAGAGAGAGGCAGAAGTACTTTTCATAACTAAATGATCTTTTGGGAGAGTTTTATGATTTTCCTTTTGAGAAAATGTTACAATTTCAGTGGAATGCAATCAATTTCTAAAGCTTATTCACTCTCCTTTGATTCTGGCTGCCATACTTATCAAAGGTAGTTGGCTAAAGATTATTTTTCACCTATGCTTGTCAGTTTATTTGCTAAAAGATCCAGAAATAGTTATAAATGTAAAATCATTTTAATGTATAACATCAGTATGAGATACCAATAATCTCAATTTTCTTTTGGAAGGCATATAAAAGGCAAACTTCACGTATCTGTAATAGCATATTCATCATTTTGTTCTATTAGTTTAAAGCATTAAATATTTTTTAAATTCAAGGAGACATAGTTAAATGAATAAATTCATTCTCTGTGAATTATTTATTCATTAGATTTCTGGTAGCCAATGGAACATTGGGATTTAATGTTTGTTCATATTCTAAAAGTGAAATAATGTAAGCTTTACACATAATTTCAATACATTCACAAATAAAACAATAGTGTGTATCAAACTGGCTGGTAAACTGAGCTAAAGAGTTTTAAAGACTGTACAAGCCAATTTAAAAAGGAATTCAGAGATATAAATCACTACAGCTAATGTCCTGGTTCCAATTAGTGAATGAAAAACATTGTAGAAAATCTACAGACTCCTATTATAGAGAATGCCCTGAAACAGCAATTGTTCCACACTTTATTATCAAACAATAAAACGTTGTCTTTTCAGCCATATAAAATTTAAATATTTTAAACAAAGTAGAATACCACCCATCTCTTAAACAGCTATTACAGCTGTTTTCCCCCGAATAAGGAGTCTATTGTTTTATAAACCAGATATGTCTGGAGCTATCAACATGGCTGAGAAGAACCAGATAGTGAACAGCTCATCTATAATCCTAGCAAGTCAGTTTATTGATGATTCAGTAGTCCCTCAATTCCTTGATTTGAAAAACTGGGTATTTTTTTTTTTCTTTCAGTTGATAGATATGTCTGCCTCCAGACTCAGAATCTGCCTAAGGCTCCTAAGTTAAAACATAAGTGCACATACTTTATCAGTTAGGGAAAGCATGTTTAAAGTTTCAGACCATTGGCTCTCTGATGGTAGCAACTTCCTTAATTTCTGTTTTAGATTAGTCTTTTAAAAACCGAGGAGATAGAGTTTGTATAAATTATGCACTAGCTTTCTTCTTTCTCTGAAATTCTGTAGCACTACCAGAAAACCTCATTCCACAAAAACAGTCGCTAAAATTATTTTGATCAAAAATCAGACAGAGATCTATTGCTCTCGAATTGAGATGCTTCATGAATCAACTGAGCACTAACGTTGGGACTCAAGTGGAGTGTGTATACTTTTGAATTGTTAACATCAAGAATAAAATCAAAAGCTGTCTGAAAAGATGAAGGGAAAAGGTGTTTGTATTCACTTGTTGTTATACTTAATGATTAAGAGAATTAAGCTTTATTATAGATATTAAGCTGAATCCACAATTTGATCAACACAACCAATGGTGTGTTTTGTTGAGGTTATGACCATATACGAATTATTGACAAGTCATTCCATGGATTGTAATCACTCTCCATTATTGGAATGTCACTGCTTCAGCTGTTTGCAGGATTCAGCAGTAGTGACCCAGACTGCAAAGTTGCTAGCATGATATGTGCTCTCTGAATCAGCTCTTTACAGTTGGGTTATCATTACAATTATTCCTAATAACTCAAACACGTGAAATATAAGACAACAAAATTTTTCATCTAGATTTGAACAAAAGTTAAACTAACCTTTTTTGTGTGTAAAGATCGCAAATATAGTTTATCTGCTTACCATGTTTTCCAGTTTAGAAAAAATCTGCATAAATAGCGTACTGACCCCAAAGGAAATAATTATCTAGAGCCATAAGTCTCACAACAAGAATTTTACCAACCAAATTTTGCAAACCTCATTAATATATGAGGACCTTGGGCTGTTTATCTACGTAGGGCTGCCATTCACCAATCACTGAAAAAAATAAAGGGAAAATTCAAACACTAGGCACACTCATTGCAAAAATGGTAGAAACTGTGAGGTTGTTTCTGATATTTAAAATAATTTCTTGGGGCACCTGGGTAGTTCAGTGGGTAAAGCATCTGACTCTTGGTTTTGAGTCAGGTCACGATCTCACGGTTTGTGGGTTCGAGCCCCCATCAGGCTCTGTGCTGACAGCTCTGCTTAGAATTCTTTCTCCCTCTCTTTCTGCCATTCCCAGCTTGCTCTCTCTCTCTCTCTCTCTCTCTATTTCTCAAAAAATGAATTAATAAACAAAAAATTTTTAAAAATTAAAATTGAATCTCTTTTGGCGTTTATGGAATCAGTTTTTAAATTTATTTTTTTTTAACATTCATTTTTGAGAGTGAGAGAGACAGAGCATGAGCAGGGGAGGGGCAGAGAGAGAGGGAGACACAGAATCGGAAGCAGGCTCCAGGCTCCGAGCTGTCTGCACAGAGCCGATGCAGGGTTCGAACTCACGGGCTGCAAGATCATGACCTGAGCCAAAGTCGGACGCTCAACCGACTGAGCCACCCAGGCGCCCCATGAAATCAGTTTTTATAACTTACATTTATAGACGTTTTTAAATATTTTATAAAAAGATATGTTATTTTGTATTATATATTATATACAACTCTATATAAAATAACTTTTATATGTACATATGATATATGTACTGTATATTATATTTATAACCTTTATTTACATTCTATAAAATCAGCTCTTAAACATTGCTTTTCTCATCGCATCCACTCATGCAAAATTCCATTCTTTTCCTAGAATATTTAGTTCATTATGTATGGCTTGCTTTTATGTACCTGTAAGTGCTTTTTTGATGTAAATTCTAAAGTATTGTCTAAGCTATACCTTAATTTTTTAACTCTTCTCATAGAAGAAAACAATATTTGAGGTGAATAATTTTTTGCTTCATTAAATATCAATAATGAAGACAGAGGCATCAAAAATAACTTCAAACTTTTAAAAGGATAGCATAGCGGTATATGCATGTAAAAACAAAAGCAAACATCATAAAAATTAAACTTGGAAAAATCTGAGGAAATCTACAAGTATATGTCAACAAAAGAAATTAATATCATAATTGAATTATGGACTATATTTAAGTAGCATATATCTATATATTATATATTCCATGCAACCACATCTAGGGATCTAACTTTATGTCTAGTACTTTATAGTTTTTCATATTTTTATGAAGTAATTTATACAAATTAATTATAAGCAGTGATTCCCCTGACACTTCATACTACAGCCTTATTCTTTACAGGTGAACACCGTTAGCTCTTTCTTCTGGAAAATAATATTCTTCTAGCACTTGTTCTCCATCCATCATTGCAGTCACTGACTATCTTTTGCCATGAGAGAAAATTTATCTTGTTTTTGCCAGACCTCTAGCTCCCCTCCTCCCATATTGGGGATATATATGTTTTTTTTCTCATGATTTAGTTCCTTTTTTTTTAAGTCCCTTTATATCTGTAAGTGATACATTACCTTCTTATTTCATGCTCTCTCAAGTACAGATGGTCGCTTTGATGATCCACTTTGTAAAATATGGATACAATCTCCCCCATCCTATTCCCTGAAAGCTCTTTTCATAATTGTCTATAAATACTGTTTCTTAAAAATCCAGGAGTGACTAATCCCGTTTCACTTCTGCTGCTGCTTTTCTTTCCTTGAAATTTTTAATTATTTCTGTGTATGTACTGTTTATAATAAATCTATCCTTTCCTTCTTTTATTAACCTCTCAGTCTAATCATGTATTTTATTTTTTCAGGGATCTTACCAGAGCTCTGTGTTCGGCTTTGATCTAGATTAGTACTTTGTACGCTGCCCTTCTTTCCTGTTTCCTGGATTCCATGTCTCTTCTTTTCCTTTGTTTTTATTTACGTATTCATTCATTCATTCATTCATTCATTTTGAATTTTGTATTTCTGAAAGGTAGTTGGAGTTGGGGCCAGAGATTTTGAACTTCCTGGTGACACTGATATGTTTAGTTGGGAAAACACATTTTGAGTAGCATCATCCTAGACTAGTGCTGTCCAAATGCAAGCCAAAGTGAGCATTTAAAATTTTCTGGTAGCCATATATAAAAAGTAAAAAAGGAGCACCTGGTTGCCTCAGTCAGTTGAGCATCCGACTTGGTCTCAGGTCATGATCTCAGAGTGAGTGGGTTCTAGCCTGCTTCAGATTCTGTGTCCCCACTCTGTCTGTCCCTCCCCTGCTTACACTCTCTCTTTCTTAAAAATAAATAAACATTAAAAACATTTTTTAATAGTAAAAGATGGGGCGCCTGTGTAACTCAGTTAAGTGTCTGACTCTTGCCTCTCGGTTTGGGCTCAGGTCATGATCTCATGGTACCCTGAGTTCAAGCCCCGCCTTGGACTCTGCACTAACAGTGTGGAGCCTGTTTGGGATTCTCTCTCTCTCTCTCTCTCTCTCTCTCTCTCTCTCTCTCTCTGTCTCTCTCCCTCTTTCTCTGTCCCTCCCCTGCTCATACTGTCTCTCTCTAAAATAAATAAATAGACTTAAGAAAATTAAAAAGTAAAAGAATCAGGTGAATTAATTTCAACAATGCATTTCACATAACCCACACAAGTAGCAGCATTTAAGCATGCAATCAATATTCTAAAAGTATTTGAAAGATATTTTCATTCTTTCTTATGCTTATTCTTTGGAATCTGGTACATATTTTATATATTACAGCATGTCTCAGCTTAGACTAGCCACATTTCCAAAGCTCAGTAGCCACACGTGGCAAGGTGCCACTGCATTGGATACATAGCCTAAGGGACCCTCTTGCATATGTGCACCAGGACATGTGCACAAAAGTGCTGAAAATAACAAAACAATGCTATTGACTGCCAAATGCCTATTGACAGGAAAAAATGAATAAATTGTCGTAAGTAAATTATATTATTATACAGGATTGAAACTACAACTTCATAAAACAAGGATGAATGTTAGAAACATACTTTGGGTAAAAAAGGTAAAAAACAAGGTTGCGGAAAACTGCACATTTTATGGTACTGAAAGCTCAAAGACAGAAAAAAGAAAAACAATATATTCTTTTGCGATATATAAATGTATGATAAAACTAAACACACACACAGACACACATACACAGACACACACACACGCGCACACACACACACAAAACTGTGGTAAAAGAGTGATGACACCAAAGCTTGTGACTGTGGTTCCTTGGCCAGCTTCTGGGGAGGGGGCTGGGGTAGTGGTGGCTGAGGAACGAGACAGAAGAGACATTGTTGGCTGCAAGTTACGAGAGTATGCCAATTATTGAACTGGGGGATGTACCCAAGGGTATTGTATTTTATATATTTATATTTCAAATCTTTTAACTTGCCGTCTTCCTCTAGCAAAATAGAGCCTGAGACAAGGGCTGGCATGCAGCTAGTTTATTTGGGGGAAGGGATTCCAGGAAGCAGAACTGGGACTTTGGGAGGAAGTGAACAGAGAAGAAGGGAAAGCCAGTTGAGTTATTGAGGACAACTGAGACTCAAACCTTCTAGTACCTTTGGTGGAACCAAAAGAATATACCTCAGAACTGCAGAGAGCCATTCATCACTGGCTTCTGATGTCTTTGGTCAAGGGTAGCCCCATGGAGCATTAACTGTCTACTTCCAGGCTGGATAGGAATGCCAGGTCAGTTCCCCCAGGCCTCCCATGGAGTGGCTTTGGGGAAGCTTCAGCTTCCAGGTGAGAGACGGCCACTCAGTCGAGGCAAGATGGTTGTGGCAGGTATGGCGGGAGAAATGAAAAGGCCCAGAGGATGTGAGTCAGGGGACCAGAGTTGTCCAGTATACTTACCTGTACATATATTCTTGTGTGTGCATCACACACACTTTAAAAGATAATAAAAAGATTACACAAATTTTTCTTTTCCCCAGGTGAAATCATTTCTTGGAAACTTAATACTTAATGGGGGACCAACTTGTCCCTAACACAGCATAAAGGCCTTCTGTGACATAGCCTTGGCTACTTCTCTTAACCCCACTTTCTAACATTCTCTCTGTTCTTTATAGCAACCTATAAGGCGGTCAGTGTCGCCTATTATGGCTCCTGGAACTCCCACTCCTGGAACTCACGTCACCGTCCCTCTGCCTAGGGCGCTCTCCCCATGGCCCACCTCTCACTCCATAGAGGTTTCTGCTCATCCGTCAGGTTATATAAGAGAAGTTATATACATGAGAAGCCTTTCTTTATCACCTTTACCTTCACGTGAACAGCCCTCACTCAGCCTGCCCGTGTGTCACTCTCTATACTCTTGGGCTGCTTTCTTTCCGTGACATTTATCACTGCTTGGCATTCCACTGTATAATTACCTTTGCTGTCTGTGTCTCCTCGCAGAGTGACAGCTTCATGAGGGGCAGGGATACTGCCTATTCAGCTCACACCTGTACCTCAAGGATGTAGAGTAGTGCCTAACATCTACTAGTTGTTCAGTGAACATTTACTGAATGCTCTCTTATTTGTTAAAATTGAAACAATCATACCGCTGGCTAGTTCATTTAATTTCAAATTCATGTAGACTGAGGGACTTCACTCATTTAGTTTTACAAAATTTGCAACTTTCTATCTGAATTACATTTGACTAAATCAATCTAAATCTAACAAAAGCTTCAACTCTTTTTAAGAACTCAAATTGAGGGGTGCTTGGCTGGCTCAGTCGACTGAGCATCAGACTCTTGATTTTGGCTCAGGTCATGATCCCGGAGTCATGAGATCCAGCCCCCACATCGGGCTCTGTTCTCAGTGTGGAGCCTGCTTAGGATTCCCTCTCTCCTTCTGTCCCTCCCCGACTCATGTGTTCTCTCCCTCTCCCTCTAAAATAAATTTTAAAAATCTTTAAGAACTCAAGTTGAGAACCACTGTTTGGAATACATGACCTCTTTGTAAATGGATGTGCCTTTTATAGAAACTAAGCTGGTGTTTAAGTTTTGATGAAACCTGAAATTGGACAAATTCACATGGCTTCAGGCCTAGCTGAGCATTTTGCATGGTAATTGCAAGCATTGTGTGAAGTGGTCATTCATTAGCACTTCCTGATAATACTTGGCCTCCCGGGAAGGATACTGAGTATGCAGAACTCCAGCTGAGTGGTCGTGGGATTACTGAGGTGGCATAGTCTGTGTCTCTGTGAATCACAACTGTGGGCTGGAGAAATGTGCTTCACGGTTTAAATAAATGGAGAATAATAACTAATGTTAGTACATCTTAGTTAATCTAGTCCTAGGTCATTGTGAAAATATTTTAGGTTTCACTAAGTGGTTTGGGTACAGTTTGGAACTGTTTTTCCCCTAAAAATAGTACCTTTATTTATTTTTTTTTAATTTTTTTTAACGTTTTATTTATTTTTGAGACAGAGACAGAGCATGAACGGGGGAGGGGCAGAGAGAGAGGGAGACACAGAATCGGAAGCAGGAAGCAGGCTCCAGGCTCCAGGCTCTGAGCCATCAGCCCAGAGCCCGACGCGGGGCTCGAACTCACGGACCGCGAGATCATGACCTGAGCTGAAGTCGGACGCTTTAACCGACTGAGCCACCCAGGCGCCCCTAAAAATAGTACCTTTAAAACCTACTCCAGTGCTTTCCACATAGAAAATACCATGTATTTGTGTATATTTGGTATGTAATCCACATGATCTTATCACAGGGCATAGTGGAATCACAGTGGTGGTCAGCGGGGAGGAGCGACATAAATAACAATGATGATTTTTCCACCAGAAAGTTGTAACTCTGAAAACAGAGGACTAGAGACACTTTAGTGTTGGCCCCTCAGGTACCTTTTCACGTCCCCTTTTGGCTGAGTTAATGTCCAAGAGTCTCCTGTTTGACCTGGGCTACAAATCATGAGTCTCTAAGGAGAAAGGATGGTGACATTCAGGGGTGGCAAAACTCTACCTGAATGACATCTCATTCATGAGTATAGTGCCTGATAAGTGTCTGTTGACTGAGTTAATTAAATATCCAGAAGCAGTGATCAGTTAGGTACTAAAAGCAAGAAAAGATACAAATTTAGCTTTTGTAATTCAAAAAAAACTTGCTTGAAAATACCCTTTTAAACAAATGTACTGATGAGGAGCACCTGGGTAGCTTAATCGGGTAAGCCTCTGACTCCTGCTCAGGTCTTGATCTCACAGTTCAAGGGTTCGAGCCCTACATTGGGCTCTGTGCTGACAGCTCAGAGCCTAGAGCCTGCTTCGGATTCTGTGTCTCCCCCTCTCCGTGCCCCTCCCCTGTTCACGCTCTGTCAATCTCTCTCTCAAAAATAAACATTACTGGGGCGCCTGGGTGGCGCAGTCGGTTAAGAGTCCGACTTCAGCCAGGTCACGATCTCGCGGTCCGTGAGTTCGAGCCCCGCGTCAGGCTCTGGGCTGATGGCTCGGAGCCTGGAGCCTGGAGCCTGTTTCCGATTCTGTGTGTCCCTCTCTCTCTGCCCCTCCTCCGTTCATGCTCTGTCTCTCTCTGTCCCAAAAATAAATTAAAAAAAAAAATAAATAAAAATAAACATTACAAAATATATATATACTGAAGGTTGTGGAATCTTTTTTTTTTTTAACGTTTTATTTATTTTTGAGACAGAGACAGAGCATGAACGGGGGAGGGGCAGAGAGAGAGGGAGACACAGAATCGGAAGCAGGCTCCAGGCTCTGAGCTATCAGCCCAGAGCCCGACGCGGGGCCCGAACTCACGGACCGCGAGATCGTAACCTGAGCTGAAGTCGGACGCTTAACCGACTGAGCCACCCAGGCACCCCGGTTGTGGAATCTTTTATTTTTTAGTTCTCTTTTTATTTCAAAGTTTTTATTTCAATTGTAATTAGTTAACATATTGTGTAGTATTAGTATCAGGAGTAGAACTTAATGATCCATCACTTACATATAGCACCCAGTGCTCATCGCAAGTGCCCTCCTTAATGCCCATCACCCATTTGGCCCATTCCCCTCGAGGAACCCTTAGCCTGTTTTTGGTCTGTTTTCTCTAGTTAAGGGTCTGTTTTATGGTTTGCCTCTCTCTTTTACCCATAGTCTTAGAGCAACATCATCATTATTTGGATTCAGAGTAAACAATGAAAAGACAATACAAAAAATGAAACACCAAAATTTTTGTACTACAGAATATTTTGTTTCTTTGAAGCACTACGTATGACTGTGTGTGGTGTACCTTTGTGTGCATGTGCAGTGCAAAGACTTTAGTAAATTGAGCAATATGACACAAAAACATAAAGAGCTGGAATCCTGAAAAGTACATTGAAGTCAATAGTTTCCTTACCACTGTAATCCATAGGATGGGCTTTTTTGTTTTTGTGTTCTTTCTTTTTCATCGCTGAAGGTTTAATTAATCAATACATAAGTGACACTCGAAAGGGGGCCTATTTAAAAGGGCACTTACTTTTTCATGGGGACTTGCCAATAACTGGAACATCTGTATCTAGCTGGATAAGAGAAAAAAATACTGCGGTCTTTTTACGGTTTAGTGCAATGTTTCATCAAAGACTACAATATAGAACTTAAGAGAAATAGTAATATCTCAGGCTTTAAGCATTTTTAGCTTGTGCTGCAATACAGAGTTGTGCTCTGTAGATACACACGCCTCATTTTCTCCGCTGCTTCGTGCCAAGTATTTTGGCTGCACCATCTTCAAATATCAATTTGGAAAAACATGTCTGTCAGCAGCTCATTTTCCCATCAATTTAAGCTACTAAACTATAAAATTGTTGCAAACTGCAGATGGCTTCAAAGATTGTGTTGACTGTATAGAAAATATGCTGGATGCTTTCTAAATGTATAGCAAAATAAGAAGCTTTTTTCTAAGCCAAGACATTATATCTTTTTCAGCGAAAGCCAGGAAAATATTTAGATTATCATTCAAATGCTCTCCATCAGTCTTTTAGAAAAAAATGTGCTTTCCAATAAAAAAGAAGTTCAAGAAAAGATCTCCATGGAAGAACAAAATGTTAGGGTACTTTCAAGTCTGAGAGCTACCTTCCCACTATATGATCCAAGATAGAGTCCACAGACAGACAACAATAGCTTTGGAAACCACATTTCCAACAGTGGTGGCAATGATTTAAAAATTACTCTATTGGGGGCACTGGGTGGCTCTGTTGGTTGAGCATCTGACTCATGATTTTAGTTCAAGTCATGATCTCAGGGTCATGGGGTGGAGCCCCACATTAGTCTGCATGCTGAGCTTGGAGACTGCTTAAGATTCTTTCTCCTTTTCTTTCTTTCTTTCTTTCTTTCTTTCTTTCTTTCTCGCCCTCTCTCTCTCTCTCTCTGTCTCTCCCCCCCATTGCCCCTCTCCCCTGTTTGTGTTCTCTCTCTAAAATAATAATAAAAAATGTAAAAAAAAAACTACTTTATAGGCTCATTTACCAAATACATAAAAGAAGTTTCAAAGCAATAAGAGGGCAAATCCCTATTTGTATAGGTATCAAAAAAGAAGCCAGTGTAATTATATAGTAAACCAAGTTACAACCAGTGCAACATCTATTAAATGCACTTTACAGGCTTTCAGAATATTTACTACTATGCCTTAAAAGACTGCAAAAGTGAACTTTTAAAAATTCTATTTTATTGCCTTCAGAGACTTGTTCTGTAGACTGGGGCTGATCTTCAATGTTGTGCATTATAATAAATAGCATGTATAGTGGGAAATACTGTATTTAAATAATGGATTCCTTAAGAAGGTAAATTTTAAAAATGTGTTAAAGACAACCTACGTCAAGTTCTATATGTTCCATGTGACTGATAAGAGGGGGAAAGGACCTTGTGTGCCTTTAAAGATGCTGAAGATTACCAAAAATGAACTCTACAAAAGCTTATTCAGAAGTTAACTTATGGGTCAGAGGAGAGACTTCAGGATAGAGACTTCTATTCATAGTTGTTGCAAACCTTTAAACATCTCCAAACTTCAGATTCTTCATCTATGAACTGAAGATTTTGGGCAAAATTATATCTAAAACCTTATTAGCAAAAACATTCTGATTCTGGCCTGAAAAGGGACAGAGTCTTGCTTAGTTATTTTTTTTTCATGAAACCCAAATCCTTGGTGCTTAATCATATCCCAGATTCTTTAAGTGATTTTTACATTCTGTTAACTACTGTATTCTAATTATTTTTAATGATTTTAGATAGTTGTACATGTAAAAATCTTTGCAAACATTCACTCGTTTTGAAGTGCGTTAATATATGTGTGTACCTGTCTCTGAAATATAGCTTTCATAATTGTAATCTCATACATTTGATGTTCTGTTTTTTTACTTTTAACAATATTTCATAAACCTATTTCCAGGTGTGAGGATGAAACTAAATTGCATACATAAGGGTCAAAACTCAATGTGTGTTTCAGAGTTTAGGAATTTTTCTCCACTTGTATGTGAAGTGCTCAAATTCAGAGATCCTTTTTTTTTAAGTTTATTTATTAATTTTTGAGAGAAAGAACACAAGCTGGGGAGGGGCAGAGAGAAGAAGAGACAGAATCCCAAGCAGGCTCCACACCATCAGCTCAGAGCCCGGTGCGGAGCTCAAACTCACGAATTGTGACATCATGACCTGAGCCGAGATCAAGAGTCAGATGCCTAACCCACTGAGCCACCAGGTGCCCCACAAATTCAGAGATTCTTTGTTATTCATTTATCATCGGTAGAATATAGCAGGGAGCCAACATGCTGACACTCAGTAAAAATTAATAATCATAACTAACATTTTTTCAGCTGTTATATCAGATGTTTAACTAATTGCTTTGTGTATGTCATTTATTTAGTAATCACAAGTAACTTTTCATTAAAAAAAATACTATCACTGGGGCACCTGTGTGGTTCAGTTGGTTAAGCGTCTGACTTCAGCTCAGGTCATGATCTCGCGGTCCACGAGTTCGAGCCTGGCATCAGGCTCTGTGCTGACAGCTCAGCTTGGACCCTGGATCCTGCTTTGGATTCTGTGTCTCCCTCTTTCTGCTCTTCCCGTGCTTGCACTCTGTCTCTGTCTCTCAAAAAATAAACATTGAAAAAAAAATTTTAAATACTATCGTCATCTAACTTTTTAAATGAGAAAAATGGGGCTCAGTGAACTCCAGCAACTTTCTGAGTTAACCCAGTTTGTAAGAGGCAGCACTGGCTCTATAACCCAAGCAACAAGCTCTTAACAATCTCATTGTACTTCGATTCATTTTTTATATCTCTATATTAAATGACATTTTATCCTATTGACAGTCCATAATTTGTGTAGCTCTTTTCCTCATGGATGGGCATCTAGAGTCTCTTTGTGCTGTCAACATTATCCATAATGCTGCTACTAAACACTCCTTTGTGTGTATATGTGCAGATTATTTCTACACTTGAAGAAGTCAAAATAAGTAAAATTATATATTTTATATATATATAAATATATATATATAAATATATATTTATTATAAAAATATTTATATATTATATAATATATATATATTTATTATATATATATTTATATATTATATATACACACATATGTATAATATATATAAATATATTTATTTATTATAAAAATATTTATATATTTTATACACACACACACACACACACACACACACATATATATGATGTGATATACATGGAATATTATTCAGCTGTAAAAAAGAAGAAAAGTGCCACATGCCACAACATGGATGAACCTTGAGGACAATGAAAACAAGGACAAATACTGTATAATTCTTCCTGTTTGAGGCACATGAAGTAGTCAAATTTATAGAGACAAAAAAGCATGGTAGTTTCCAGGGGGCTGGTGTTTAATGGGCACAGGATTTCAGTTTGGAAAGATGATGTAGATGGCCCCACAGCAGGGTGAATGTAAGTAAGGATACTGAGCTGTACACTTGAAAATGGATCAGATGGTAAAATTTATGTTAAATTTTGTCATATTAAAGGAGAACTGAAGTTAAAACTAGGAATCAAAATACATGTCAAAGTTATTGACTACTGTTTAACATTTCTGTATCTTCTGCAGTTATTGGTTTTTTTTTAATTGTTTTATTTAAGGTACCATCACTGCAACAGGTTTTCAGGAATTATCCCAGTGTTTCAAGATCAAACGTTTTGATATTTTTAGTTACAGACCTGAGTAAGTGCAGCTCATGTTGTTATAACCTGGCCAGCGTAGCCTTCAAACATGATAAATCTCAGTGATACGAGCAATGGTGTTGTGGGGAAATATACCAGGGCAGAGCTGAGTTTTGGGTTATTGATCTGTCCGTAGAGCTGGTGTCACATTTGGTAACCGCTATACCATAGTGCAGTTTCTAAAGAGATAGAATAAATTAAGGTTTGCTTTAGACCAAGATCAATATGAGAGAGAGCCAAACTAGTGTGTAGGGCATGACCATGGTTGGAAACTATAGTCAGACAGAACAGCTCATCATGTTCTATTCGAAGAAATATCCAGCAATCGACAGCAAGACAAGGAGGCATCGTCAGAGGGAGAAGCAGAAACTTGCAAGCTCTCAAGTCCTCAAGTTTGGGAGGGAATTAAAATACACTTAGACTCCTTCTTCATACGGGATTGCCTAGAACAATATGGTATACCTCATGCATAGCTGTGTGATATCAGGGGCAGATCTTTAGCAAGTTGGATCTCAAGACAGGAAAACTAATTCCAAATTTGCTAAAAAAGTACATACGTACTTATTAATTACTGAGCCAGGCCCAGGGCTTTCTCAATAACTTGCTCTATAATTTGAAGAAAGTGTAGTAAGCTATCGGGATGAGAAAACAATCTCCCAATTGAGTGAATTATCTTCCTTTTAGGCTTTTGATACCTATTGGCATAGTTAACTTTTAGCAAATATGCAGCAGAAAAGACATCACTGTATAGTTGAAAGAGTTTGCCTGCAGTGCAACATACACAGCTCTTCTGATAATAACTAGGATGAATTATTCATCCTGAGTTATTAACTATTGGATAAGTTCAGCCCTATAATACTCTTCAATTCTAAGATTCTATGACTTAGAAATTGGTGATTTAGAGTTGCAAATAGAAAATTGTCAGCTTGATTTTTTTTACTACACTGTTAAAAGCAGATATTTTTTCCCAAATATATTCAATTGGAATGAAAATATTAAAAATAAACCAGGGGAGACAAAAATTAGATTCAGTAACATTGAAGTTAGCTTTAAGCAGAAATCAAATATGTAAATTTTAAGGAATAATTTAAATATAATATGTAAAAATAAATTTTAAATTACTGTCCAAATAATAAGCATAGACGTGAATCATATCATTTCTCAGGTAAAGTAAAACTTCGGGTAAATAAGTTAATGACGTCAGGGTGTTAATTTTCTTTAATCAAAAATAATGGGAAGGGCATAATATGCACCTGGCACTATGATACATATTGAACATATAATGACAAAGCAAGATACCTTGATTTCTCTCAAAGACATTATATATTTAGGAGGAAACCGGGACTTCTGTGGAAGCATCTAAAGAAGACATTGAACCCTGCTTAGGTTGGGGGATCATTTCCTGTAGGAGTGGAGAATGCAGCGTTTGTCTGATAGAGAAGGCCCAGGAAAGTCATTCTAGACACAAGAACAGCATGAGAAAAGCATAAGGGTTTAAAAACACACCTCTCTTTTAGTGAGATACAAGTATTTGTGAAATACAAGATTTTAAGGAGGGAGTAGTAGAAAGTGGGCCAGAAGGTAATGCATAGCCAATAGGGTAAGGAAGGCCTTATATACTGTGAAGAACATGGATCTTAGGTTTTTTGGAACTAGAAAAAGTAATAGAAACTTATAATAATACTATGAAATATTTCTGTATTTCCTTTGTTGATGTCATGACAAGAGCATAGATGTTAAGACAAATTCCTTGTTTTTTGCTTTGTTTTGTTTTTAGTTTTAAGTTTTTATTTAAATTTCAGTTAACATACAGCGTAATATTAGTTTCAGATGTAGAATTTAGTGAACAAATTACTGAATTCTGTGTTTTCTAACTAACCCGGTACTTACTAGAAAATTCCTTCACCTCCATGAACATTAACATCATTTTTGTCTCTCTTTCCCCTTCCTCACCCTGCTGTTTTTAATCTGTTTAACTAGATGATCTTTAGCAATGTTTCTCATCCAAAAAAAATATGAATTCAGCCCTATCAGGGCTTTATATAATATAAAAATAAAAATCTTATATATTTAGGACTTCAAAACCTTGCCTGAAGCAGACATGGAAAAAAATTTTTTTTCTGATGTCATTGGCTATGGAAAATAATTATAATAGAAACAAATGGCAGGAAGGATACAAATTTTATCTCTTTTGCATAAGAAAAATTTTTATGCTTTCATAAAACTTATTGAAATTGAAAACTGCCACAGAGAGAGGCAGTGCCTAACAGGAAATCAGCCTTTGGAGCATTCATGGCAAACTACCATCTGGTACCTAAATTTGTAGGTACTGTAATTCCATTTATTAATTAATACCATATCAATGACTTTTCAGAAAATGTACTCCTACTAAGCTCTTATAAGACCTATTTTTAAATCAGAAAACCAAATATATTTATTGCTTCAGTCATCTGTAGTGAGAGATACATATTTCTCATGGCTAATAATTAGATAAGGCATTTCTATCCCTTGGGTATAATTATATTCTCATTATTTACATAACACAAAAAAGTGGTCACCAAGAAATAGTATTACAGATTCCCACTCATCCTTCAGAACCTTATGTGGCTCTTAAATTCCACTTCTTTAGATTATATTCCCTGATATCTAGATAGTTACATCCCCTGGTTACATGCTTCAAAGCACAATGCATTTTTTCTCCCATAAATCTTATGACAAGAGCAAATATTATGTGATAATATTTAAATTGTATTTAGATTATGTGATTATATTTAAATGACTCTCCTTTCTCCAGTGAACAAGGCTTGTGACTGCCTTGTCCACTTCCATAGCCCTAATATTGTATCAAAGAACTGAGTAGACACTTGGTTATATGGGGAAAAAATATGCCTACTTCATTCAACTCGTATTCCAACTCCATATCATATCTAAAGCATCCAACGACCACCTGATAAAAATATTTTATTGTTATTTCAATCAATACATGTTAAATATGTGCTATATCAGGTATAATTCTGGGATCAAGTAAAGACTTTGTTTTCAGACAGCTTACATTTTTAGAGAATAGACAGAGGAAATAAACAGAAAATATCAGATAGTAGGATGCCATACAGATACTTAAAATAGGGTAATGCACTAAGTGATGCCTGACTGCTCAGTGAAGGCCTCTCTCAGAAGTTGACATATATGATAACATTTGAGTGACAAGAAATAATTACCCATGCAAAGATCAGGGGAAAGTCTTCCAAGTAAAAGAAAAGCAAGATCAAATGCCTTGAAATGGAAGTGGGTTTGTCATATTTAAAGCACAACAGTGACATAAAAGCTCTGTGACGTTGGAAGAAAATTGACAAGGAGAAAGTAGTGCACAGTGAAATTGAAGTATTAGGTAAGGGCTAAATCCTATAGCACTGTGCTGACCAGAGCATAATCGTAGCTTGAATTTAATTGAGATAGAGATGGATGGGTTTTAAATAGGGAGGAAATAAGATCTGAATCATGTTTTAAATCAGTTTCCTCTTCTCTCTGAGGAATAGATGATGGATGATCAAGAATGGAAAGAGAAAACAGTAGGCAGATAATTACAGGAGTCAAGAAAGGAGAAGATGATGTTAGGATTAAACTAGTGATGGTAGAGAAAAAGAGGAGTGGAATACACATTCAGGATGTGACTTTTAATTAGAGTAAACAGACCTAGGTTGGATATAGTATGTTGAAGAGGCCAAGAATACTTAGGCGAAACTTCGAATTTTAATGTAAGCAACAGACGATATCTAGTATCATTCATTGAGATGGAGGAGGCTTGAAAAGAAGCAGTTTTGGAGGTGAGAATCTGGAACTGACATGTTGAGTTTGAAAAGTATATGTAAGTGGCAAGGAAAACTTTGTATACACAAGTCAGGATTTCTCAGGAGAAGCAGATCTTAGAGACACAGAATTGGGGTCGTCGGCATGTGGAGGATATTTAAGGTGGTGGGACTGAATCGGGTCATTTAGGGACTATAGATAGAAAAAAGAAGGGGAGCCCAAGACTTAGATCTGATGCATTTAAAAATTAGAGGCTCACCAGGGATGGAGCAACGAGCAAAGTAGGATGAAGCATAGCTAGGAAGGCATAAGGAAGTAAGTAAACAAATAAACAAACAGGAGAATGTGATATCACAGAAGCAAAGAAGAGTTTCAAGAAGAAAGCATGACCTTGAATCCTTTCGTAATGTTGTATATTTCCTTTCAAAATTTCCTTCTTCCTTAACATTCATGGTTCTGTTGTCTCTTGGCTTTCCTGTGGGCACCCTGGCCCTTTCTTAATCATCACTTTTATTAGCACCCCTACTTCTCCCTGTGTTTTGAATACTGGCACAGCCTAGGATTCTGCCTTAAACTTTTTTCTTCTAACTTCTTACATTTTCTCTGAGAGATTGCATCGTCTTCCTGGACTTAGTATGCTTCTTTTTTTTTTTTTTAATTTTTTTTTTTAACGTTTATTTATTTTTGAGACAGAGAGAGACACAGCATGAATGGGGGAGGGGCAGAGAGAGAGGGAGACACAGAATCAGAAGCAAGCTCCAGGCTCTGAGCCATCAGCCCAGAGCCCGACGCGGGGCTCGAACTCACGGACCGCGAGATCGTGACCTGAGCTGAAGTCGGACATTTAACCGACTGAGCCACCCAGGCGCCCCTTAGTATGCTTCTTGATGTACGTGATCCTTACATGTAATTCCAGCCAGAGTGAGAAGAGAATAAATAATAGATGATAGTGGTAATCAGAGGCTTGAATTCTAGTCCTGGCTCTACCAGTTATAAACTGTGTGTCATAGGAAAAGTAACATCAGCTTCATAGGCCTCAGTGCATCTTACATATTTCCTATGGGTACACAGAGATGAGTAGATAAATGAACACCTTGGTCCTGCCTTGTCCGTGCCTTTGGAAGGAAAAAATAGCAGGGGGTGAGGTGTGGGGGAGGTGGATTTTGTGCCAGTGTGATAATGTAATTTTATTTTATCTCTCCATGTATTCTACCACTGGTGACCTATTTCAATATGTGCTTATTTTTTCCTACATACTGGGCATATTTTCTCATAAACACACTTTGTTGGAAAAAATATTCTCTATTTTAGTAAGCCTTAATTCAATGTACAACCACGGTGTACCCCATGAGGATAATTATATAAGAAGATTTGGTAATGAAAGTCTACTAAGCCATTTTATACTTGGACAGGGACTATTGAGAGAATAAATTTCATTGGAAGTGAGAAAGACTTATGATCAGCTGAATTTAAATTATATCTAACAAAAATAATTTGCAGTTAAAAAAACTTTCCATCATCTAAAAAAAAAAGGACCACAATAAATGAGAAGGGAAAAATACATTCTGGATGAAGACAGAGACATCTGTATAAAGAAGGAAAACCCAACCTGATAGGTACTTTTCATTGTTGTTGTTTGCAGTGATATGAAGTAAATACTCCAGTTGGGAAGTTTGCATTTGTTTATTTTTTTTCCAATATGTTATTCCAGAAGAGAGTCCCTCTTTCAAAAATATACAGTATAAGCCCTATACATTAAGGATTCTGTTACAAACCCTGAACGGACTTTCAGATTTCAAAAAGAAAACTACATACATGCCTCCTATCCCTGTAAGTCAAAGTACAGATAAGGCTAGCCATCCGGAGTGGACACAGGATGACAATGTCTAACTGTTTCTACTTGTGACCCAGGCTTCTCAAACTGACTTGTTCCTAATGTCCACCAAGGAATCTTAAACCCATCACTTGTTTCTTACACAAATCCCTTTTATTGTTTCCATAATAATTATCCTGGTGCTGCTATAATTTTAAACAATGGTTTCAGGGAAACTTATTTTTCACACTAGCCATAGGAGTTCTTTGAGACACCTGGACCATGTTCTGCTTTGATTTTTCTATAAAGCCTGGGGCCAAATGGTGAAAGCAAGAGAATAATTATTCCATGTATGGCAAACTAAAGAAACTTATAACCCCTTTGCCACAACATCCCCTGAGGGTTGATATAAATACATTAATCATTCTGCCAGGAACTGAATTTATATTCTCGTTTGCATAAGCATATCATGACAAGCAAGGTATTTATGTTTTAAGACATCATACTTAATTAAGATTTTTTAACCATCTTCTTCCCTTCTTTGGAAGAAGAATCTAAAACATTTAAATTCTAGCTTCCTAAAGTTTACAATAATTTGGTCAAATTAAACAAAAAGTATTATAACTACGTTATAAATTTTAGTTTATTTTTCTAAAATATAAACCAGAAAGATGAATTAGTTACTCCTTAAATGAAAATTCTAATACGTTTCCATTACTAACACCATTTATTATAATAAAGTTAAATAATACAATTGTATTATTGCAACATTATATTATTTTTACAGCTACTAACACAATTATAATGGCTACTAATTATTGTTTTATATATGTTAATATGTACAATTAACAACTTGTCAGATACAAAATTAACAAGTGCAATGAAAAACTCTTGGGAGAGGAGCATATAGTTTGTGACTAAACACCGAGTTGAAAAATCTCCATAAGTTTTATTAGAACTTTGTCTCTATAGCAAATTCAGAACACATACAATCCTCATACATCTTTCTGTACACTGAATTATACATTTTAAATGCCATGTGGTTACTGTTACTCCTTATACATATTATAAGAATCATTTTTAAAAGGTTAAATAAATGCTCAGAAGCAAATATAATTCATATACACAATTACTGCTTCCCTTTCACATGTGTGTCAGCATTTATGACTTAAGAAGCATGGTTCACAACTGATCACATTTGTTTATTCTTTGGGATAAATTATCAATAACATATAAAACCTCTGAGCTGATCCTTGGGGACATACGCACTGGTGTTTATACATATGAAAATGGGTGGTTGGATGATGGGGGGGAGGTGGCTCACTCTTTATGAGTGATAGTGGCCTGGACCTCTCTTTTGGCAGCAAAGGTAAGGGGGTTGGGGGAGGCAGAAAATTCCTGGGGTGCCTGTCATGACCATCACTATGACATCTCTAGGCCATCATATTATGTATGAAAAGGTCAGTCCTCCTGGGATGATGAACCTGATAGGATCCACGTGTCTGGTTTGGGTCTCGATTCTCAGTGTATTCAAAGTAAAGAGAAAAGGCCAGTCTGTGGTAATGGAGTTATCTGTGTAACTGGACCTTTAGTATAGGGTGAATGGTTAAGGTATCCAGGTCATCAGTGGGCCCGGTCAAGTGTGTCTTCTCCAGCCAGTCAGGATGTCAGGCACCTGCATGCAGTGTGGGCTCCAGAAGGTCTACATCTACCTAAATCCTAGGCCCCCCTGTGGTCCTGCCATACCATGGCCTGAGCCAAGGTTGATGTGGACCCCAGCAAAAGTCTGTACCACTTTCTTTCCTATTCCTCTCCTGTCCCTCTAACATAGCTCTGCGTAGAATTTTGCCCATAACCATAATGCCTTTAACTGCTACAGCCCTGGGCTTTGTGTTCGAAAGGCCATCAAGAGGTGGCCTAGATCGCTAATTACTTTTCATTGTACGTTCCTAATTCAGACAGTCTGTGATCAAGTCCTGGTTATGCCAATAATTAGTTAGAGAATTTTGAAGTAAGTCACACCACATAATTAAGACTGAGTCAACTTATCTTTAAAATGAAGAAATGATATCTATTTCATAGATATTTTGTGTGAGATGTAAACAACGCCTAGTTCCATGCCTGGCACTGAATAATCAATGAAAATATGATAGTTGTCTTCTTTCCCTTTTATTCCTCAACGTAAAACATTGCTTTCCCAACAATCAGCTGAGTATGGTTTTTACATAGTCATCACTTGGTCACACATTCGTATCTAGACGGAAAACAGAAAAACCGCTCTAAGGCAAACCTGGGGAAACAGTGAAAACTACTTTCTTAGAAAGTCATCTTTCCATCTCCAGCTCCTCTCCCATCTTTGTTTTACCATCTTATGCACTGCCCTTCATACTCGTTCCACATTGAGCCTCTGGATTTCTCACATGGCTCTTCTCTACCTCTATTCTTGCTTTTACCTCTTACCTACCTTGAAACTTGTTCTCTTAGCCTCAGCTCAAATGTTTGCTCTGTAAAGTCATCACTGACACTTCAGGGAGAGTTGAGGTCTCGTTTATGCTCCCAGAATCCTCAGAACTCTTCATATGAACATTATTTCATTCTTCACCTGTAAATTTAAGGAGACATCAGTCTAATGGCTGCTTTTTATATTTTACTTCTCAGAAATGTAAACATCTTCCTTTGCAAGTAATGAAAATTCAACATTAATTCACAGATTTTTAAGTCACAGACTTAAAATACATACTTTAAAGGTTGAATATATTCTCATCTCACGATGGAACAAGAAAAAGTATTTTCTGGATTGATGCCAGTTTTCCTGATTGCCGATAACTACTTTACATTCAGTGTTATGGATATTTTTGTTCAACTAGATTTTCTCATTGTCTGCATTTGGGCAGTCTGACCTGCAAGTCTTGGGGTAACGATGACAGGGTATATGATGACAATAAACAATGATAAATAAAATCTTTTGACCATTTGAGAATGTAATTAAGTTCATGAAAAACAGGCCCCCTAGTATCTAAATAGCTGATTCATTCCTTAATTGCCACCTATAAATTTTGTAAGGATCAGGTGTTGGACTTGGTTAAAAGGGAAAAGTTGAATATCTGTAAGGCAATATAATAGGCAATATAATAGGCTTGTTTGGCATTGTTTGAAACTAGCTGAACAAAATGATAATTACTTTTGAGGGCAGCACCCTTCTATATCTTTACACTTTTTAAAAAATTTGTTATGATTTTCCCACAAGAATCTAATCCAGTAGCATTTTTTTAATGTTTATTGTTTTCTTGAGAGAGAGAGACAGACAGACAGACAGAGGACGAGCAGGGGAAAGGGCAGAGAGAGAAAGAGGGAGACACAGAATCTGAAGCAAGCAGGCTCCAGGCTCTGAGCTGTCAGCACAGAGCCTGATGCAGGGCTTGAACTCACAAACTGCAAGATCATGACCTGAGCCAAAGTCTGAGATTAACCAACTGAGCCAACCAGGTACCCCCCTACCATTGCATTTTTAATGACTCATCTCCCTGCAATGTTTCAAAGCACTCAACATTTCACACACACACACACACACACACACACACACACACTCTTTCAAAGTCATGTTTCATAGGTTCTTATAACACATAATTAATTGTATGATTATAATAGTAAGAAAAACTGACATGATCAATGTTGGGGAAAAACACAATGGACTCTTGGTAAACACGACTTGTGGGAGAAAATAGGTGAAGCAGGTTTACTACAAGCATCCAGTATCTTGTGAACATCATTCAGCTATGTCTTGTAGAGGCCGTAGAGAGCTTTATTTGGGACTGAAAAATCCGCCAATTGTACTTACACTGAGTGAAAACATCGGTTTGGGGATAAATTTATTTATTTGTGTAATTCCTATAAAACTACATGAATAGTTTATGAACATTTAGTCAAGATGTCCTACAAGAACATTAGCCCAGACCATTCTGTTAGATGACAAGTCCAGGTTAGGCTAGAATGGCATATGAGATATGCCACAAGAGGAGGAGAAATGGTGGAGCAGAGCAGATTCTAGGAGAGGAGTCTGGAGTCCAGTCCCTATATCGTCAGCACAGGCCAGGCCACGCTTCTGAGCCTCTGGTTCCTCAGCTGCAAAGTGGTGATCCCATCTGCTCTCCTAAGACAAGACTAAATGAGATAATGGTTGGGGAAGACTTATAAATGGGAAAAGTACGATGAAAACAATATATGGCTTATTATATTTTTCATGTTATATTTAATCCATCAAAAATCAGTTTTTAAAATGGAAAAAAAAAGACATTGGTTGGTTTTCAAATATGTTTAGTTGTCAAAACATTGTTTTAAACAGTATCTTATATGGAGCCCTGCTATCCATAGGAGATAATACCAAACAGAGAACATCCAGTGGATTACAGGATCCTAACGTCCAGGGTCCTACTTCCTGAGTCTTTCTCTCATCCTGTCAGGCAGCCATTCAGGCATCTTACCTCACTCATGAGACTCCACAAAATTCAGTTGAACACCAGAGATCCAGGCCAGAACCCACATTCTGCAGATAAGAAGTCTGAGGACCAGAAAGGCCAAATAACAAATCTACAGAGACTTGGGGAAATAGCAAGTCTGTGGTTTCACCGTTAGCAGTTCCTACTTTCTGACAGTTTGCTCGTGCAGTGCCTTCTGAGAGCCCTACTTAGCACATTGCTGTATTTGCTGGTTCACTGAAAGGTTACTGCCAGCATGTGAACAGATGAGAGAGAAGCACTCACTGTCAGCACCGCACCTAAGGCCAGCTATGTTGGAAAGGTTATTCATTCACTATGAAACTTTCTGGCATCTGCCATGTGCCAATGCTAAACATATTTTGCTCAGTTGTTTTTTTTTTAATAAGCCAAGTTTGTTGACATAAAATGTCAAGATAATGACATTTCTAATAGTTTCTTCTGGAATTTTTTTGGATAACAGAGACAAAGAACACAATTTCTGTTTTCACAGACAGTATTGTGTAATTCTAGACAGTCAGGCGGTCTCAGTTTTCCTCTCTTTCTCTCTCTCTCTCTCTCTCTCTCTCTCTCACACACACACACACACACACACACAAACATCCAGTGCAAAAATATTGATCAAATGGCTAAACAATGTTTTTCAAAATATTATACCATGCTCCAATACATCTGTCCAAGACAGTCAACGAGAAGAAGGTATTGAATCACACACCTCCCAGACTAGAAAAGGTTATCACATATCCAACACAAGACATTCCTGGGTTTTTATTTTCCATGTGAGTAGATTTCATTGTGAAGGCGGTCACTTCTGTCCTAATGAATTTAATAAAAGTATGCAAATATTTTGAATAATAAGAGCCAAATTGGGAACAAGTATTTTTAAATGATTGGTACAGTTGTTAAACCTTGCTGAAACATTACAGTGGGTTCATTTATGAATGTGGGAAAAGTTTGAGTAAAACAAGAGGCACCCTAAGGGAATGGAACTTAAGAATGCCCGGAAATAATACTTCAGGAAAAAAGGGGAACATTTTTGACCCTGTGGGAGAAACCAGAATTAAATTCGTGTTGTAAAATTATAAACAAAGGATAGAAACCAATGTGGTTAACTAGGATGTAACTGTAGAAAAAGAAACTAGAGAGGAACTTTAAAGCACAAACAATGTGGTAAAGGGAACAATTTTGAATATGTATTATAAAAATAAGCAAAACTAAATAGAAAAGGATAATTAAGAAACAAATGAAAACAAATAATATTAAAGTCAACTAAAATTTTGCCAGTGATTGAAAATGAGTTTGACAATATGTGGAAGTCAGCAGTTATATCTTTGGTGAATTTTAATTGAAAAAAAAACTTTTTCATTGTAATTGGAGTATTTTACTGATGAAAAACTTCATTTTGAATATTTCTTTTTATTCATAATTGAATTAATGATAACTTCCCATCAAAATACTTGATTTAATTAAAGATATCCTGTTCAGAAACCTGCTTCCAACAAGTAGTTCCTTCAAGTAGATGTAATTAAGTAATAATTTTCACAGTTTCAAGCAGCTTTTTCCTGGAATTTGTCAAGGTGATTTACTTCTTTTCCCTCTCTTTCTCTCTGCTTTTTCTAGTATTCACTTTCTCTTTGTTTAGGATGATGAGCCTCTACTGGTATATATGTCCCAAACTGTTTTTCTTTCTTTGGTCTTCCAAATCAAAATAGAGGAGCAGACCTAACTTGGTACACTTGCACATGTAACTGAATGGCGTTTTTTATGCAGTAGAATGTTCCAGATATCAGTTCTAATTCAGATCTATTTAAGATTCTTCTTGAGATAATAACTAAGTTAATTGTGCATTAACTTCGGGCCAGTTAGAATGTATGGTATCCTACTTTCTTTTGAAAATGTTTTTCTAAAATATGTGTTTCGAGTTTAGTCTGGATGAGGAGAATTCCTTTGTTAAATCATTCTCAATTACCCAATATTCATTCAAAAGTTACCACTCAATTACAGTGCTGCAGATGATATAAAGAAGTATCAGACACTGTATCAAGGGAGACAAATATATATTCTCACAACTGTATTTTAAAATAGATGATAATACATTTTATAAAAGAGATCCAGTTAAAGGGCTGTGAAAGGATCTTTGCGGTCTGCGCATGAATTTTTCTCACACTGCGCTATCCTTACTTGGTTGAGGCCTGTGTCTCCTGTATTGCTGACGGATTCTCTCCACGATGACCCTTGGACAATGAAAAATTGACTGGATTGGCAGCCTTCCAGCATTTTTCTCCCAGGGGCATTAGTAGCAGGGGCAGGGGTTGAGGGAGAATTAAAAATTATCTTTTGCCTCATTTTCAGCCAATGACCTCTATTCTCTAGAAACAGGGAAATGCATAACCCTGAGCTGCTAATTGCCCTTATTCCCTTATGTTATTCGTGGGAAGAAACGTTCTGCTCTTTCGTAATAAAACAAAAGTTTATATCTCAAATGCTTTATAGCCACTGTAGTTTCAGTATGCAAAGATTTCTATAATTAACTGAATATAAAATAAATATGGTTTGGCATCTTGTTCATCACATATTGACTTTTTGTTTTGTTTGGTTTTGTTTTACCATGAAAGCGTCACACAGGCAAAGATTTTAGTAGTGAGACTATTTCAGACCATCCCTCATGGCCAGGGCTAGGGTGAGATGGAGGAACTTGTCTCGGAACATAAAAGGCAGGGAGTTGCCGAAAAACTCAGTATGAAGGCACATAATTTATGCTGTAATATTTACAAAAGTGAAAACCAACTTAGAAAATCCATAAGGAACAAAATAGCACAATTTCCAATAAAGACCAATCAGCGCTGTTGATTTTTCCTATTTCCTCCTGCTCTGTCTCAGTAAGGCACTGGCATCCTCCCTGAACCTTCCATGTCAATGGCCAGTGTTGAATTGTCACTCATTTAGATTCGTTTGTTCAATTAAAGAAATACTAAGCGGACAGATCTGTAGTGTATAGTTATGAAGCAAGTTTGCCACTGTGGCCCCAAATTTATTTTTCCTTGAACTGATAAAACTGACAAATAATTTTAATGACATGTAGAATTCGCTGTACGTACTTTCTTATATCTTTTTCAACTTTGCAGTTCTTTCAGATTTTTCCTCTTGTGGTCTTATTTATCAAACAGATTATGGTTGACTTATTGGGGAGCTATTTTTTTTTCAGCAATATGGACTGTAAAAACCATTGTTTTGATTTAGGAGTCAACAGGTGTGGGTTCTAGTGATCCTTCTCACACCATCTGGATAACCTCAGTTTCTCCATCTGTGACTAAAGTGATCATATTTATAATTTTAAATATTCTTTAAGATTTCTGGATAGTCAGGGGCGCCTAGGTGGCTCAGTCAGTTAAGCGTCCGACTTCAGCTCAGGTCATGATCTCGCGGTTCGTGGGTTCGAGTCCTGCGTTCGGCTCTGTGCTGACAGCTCAGAGCCTGGAGCCTGTTTCAGATTCTGTGTCTCCCTCTCTCTCTCTCTGCCCCTCTCCCACTCATACTCTGTCTCTCTCTCTCTCTCTCAAAAATAAAAAACAAACATTAAAAAAAATTTTTAAAAAAGATTTCTGGGTATTCATAGTTTTAGAAAATTTTGATCTTAAAGATTTTTAAACTTCATATGTTAAAGGTTTTTCTAGTCTCTATTTTATCTCCTTTTTCTTGTTAGCCATGTTGATAATAAGATATGGACTAGAAAAAGACAAGCAGTAATGTATAAGTTCTCTTTCCAAGAAAATTATACTCTACTTATGAATTATAGTACATATATAACGTATTATATTCTATAACTATATACAACTATGCATATATATGTATGTAACTGTATTATAACATTTACAGATCAATACAAAGTTACATATCAGATTCTACACAAATACGTTCATGCAAAGAAACCCAAACAAATATGTGTATTTCTCTGAGAGAAATACAATAAAGGGAAGATGGTGTTAAGACTAGTTTCTTGATGGGGCACCTGGGTGGCTCAGTTAATTAAGCAGCCAACTTTGGCTCAGGTCATGATCTAGTGGTACATGAGTTCAAGCCCCACATCAGGCTCTGTGCTGACAGTTCAGGGCCTGGAGCCTGCTTCAGATTCTGTGTCTCCCTCTCGCTCTACCTCTACCTCATTCGCGTTCTGTGTCTCTCTCTCTCTCTCAAAAAAAAATAAATAAATAAATAAATAAATAAATAAATAAATAAAAATATATATATATAAATTTTCAAAAAAGAGTAGTTTCTTGGTTTTAGTAGATATGTGAAAGGTAAAGTCTTTTTGAAGGGAGTGAACGTTAATGCTTGAAATATTTATCAAAGTTTAATGACTGCAATAAGTAAACATTTCTTTTTATTGCTAAGTAGTATTTTATGTATTCCATTGTATGGGTGTACTACATACAGTTTTTTCATTCACTGATTAAAAGATATTAGTTTTATGTCTAATATTTGCCTATGAAGGATAAAGTTACTACACATTCTCATCAATGTATTATTTATATATCTCTTAAAAAGTTGTACTAAGGTATATATACTTTATTTAACTTTTTTGACAAACTTGTTGATAGTTTCCTTTGCTGTGCAAAGCTTTTTATTTTTATGTAGGGGGACTATTTTCATTATATGCTACAGCAGATTTTTTATTGCTTTCCTAGTGAAACTTTGCTGACTTACCTCCTCTCCAAAACTTTGTAAATGTGCTTAGAAGACCTGGGAAATGATGGGTTAAGATTTTCAAGTGTGATTACAAACCTAGATTTAAATTTCTTCTAAAGATGATTTATATTATTTCTTTTTTTTAATAAACTTATTCTCAAGTTAGTTAACGTACAGTGTAGTCTTGGCTTCAGGAGTAGAATACAGTGATGCATCACTTATAAATAACACCCAGTGCTCATCCCAACAAGGGTCCTCCTCAATGCCCATCATCCATGTTCCCCACCCCCATCAACCCTCAGTTTCTTCTCTGCATTTAAGAGTCTCTTATGGTTTGCCTCCCTCTCTGTTTTTATCTTAGTTTCCTTCGTTTCCTCTATGATCATCTGTTAAGTTTCTCAAATTCCACATGAGTGAAATCATGCGATATCTGTCTTTCTCTGACCTATTTTGCTTAGCATAATAACCTCCAGTTTCATCCGCATTGTTGCAAATGGCAAGATTTCATTCTTTTTCATCGCCAAACACTATTCCATTGTACATATATACAACTTCTATTATTTCTGAAGTTCAGTATTCTTTAGCACCACAAACAACGAGTAACAGAAATATTGTTTTCAAAATGAATGTAGAGTATAATTCCTAGCATTTATAATACTAAGTGACCCAGTTCCATCTACTTCCTTTAAATTTATGAATGAACTCAAATGATCCAGCTCTGAAGCCAGTTTTAAATATCATACCACTTCAGATGGAGAGTAAGGGCCTTGCAACAGTATAATCTCCATTCTTCCCTCCTTTCTTGTGTGTTACTGTCACCATACAGTTTACTTTTACATATGGTGTAAATCCAAAGTATATTGCTACTATTTTTTGCTTTCACTATACAATTGTTAGATTAATTAAATAATAATAAATATCTGTTATAATTACCTTTATTTTAGCAATTTCCAGAGATCTTCATTTCTTTGTTTATACTTGTTTCTGTCTGATATGTTGCCCTTGCCTGAGGAATTTAGTTTAAAATTTCTTGTAGTTATGCTGCTAATAATTTTGGCTTTGTCTAAATGTTATGTGTTTGCCTGTAAAATGCTTTGTTACCGCTCCACTTTGATAGATATTTTATTCGGTTACAGAATTCTCGGTCCACAGTTTTTGTTTTCTCTTTTCTCACTTTCAAGATGTCATTCCATTTGCTTCTGGCTTGCATAGTTTTTGATAAAAAGAGTCTTCTGTAATTCCTTTGTTCTTCTGTAAGTATTGTAGCAGTGCAGATAAAGATTTATGAGTCATTCAGGAAGACTCCTCTAGTACTAACTTGTGACCCTTAACATGCCTGGGTCAATTTGAATCCATTCAAAGATAAATAAATAGAAAAATTATGGCATTAAATGAAAGATTTGTGTAAATTTTGGGCAAGAAAGAGAGAAAGAAAGAAAGAAAGAAAGAGAAAGAAAGAAAGAAAGAAAGAAAGAAAGAAAGAAAAAGAAAATACATAAAGCACGCAAAAGAGAGATGAGGAAATGATATTTTCATTGCATACCCCAAGACAGAAAAGAAAATTGTGGGGGGATAACAACTTCTTTGAACTTTTCAGGAAATTAAAGGAGAGGGAGGGAGACAGAGAGATGGAAATGAAGTACACCATTGCTCTACATACTATAGGTCTTTCGAAGTCAAGAAAAGAAACGTGAGTAAAGTAGCACCAGTATGTCACGTGGCTTCTAAATGCTTTCACCTTGTGCCCCTCAAATTAGGGAACTATGGAGTAATTTGTCAACACTTCTCTATACAAACTCATTTAACATGCCAGAACTCTCTCAGAAAATAGAAGTATAGGCTGATTCCTATCATCTTTCCCACAAAGTCCTCCATATGTGACAGAATTTCCTTTATCTATATATTTGACATTATTAACTAGTTTTGAAACCAGTGAAGTGTCTACCCCATTTTTCATTTCTCCTTGATCATTTCAATCAGATTCTGCAAGAGAAATTTGTAAGCCCCTTTGCTGCTATATTTCCTAGGAATGTGTGTAACTGATGAAAAAAAAAGAAACAAAGAAACAAAGAAAGAAATGCTCCTTGAGGATGCAGAGAAACTTGCTGGTGGGAAGGCAAAATGGTACAGCCACTCTGTAAAACACACAGGTTACCATATAACCTAGTAATTTCACTTTTGGGCATTTATCCCAGATAAATGAAAACTTCTATTCACACAAAAACGCACCCACACATGTTCATACCAGCTTTATTTCTAAAACTACGCAGTAATAAGAAGGAATTATTGATACATACAGCAACCTGGATGAATCTTCAGGGAAATATACCGAGTTAAAAAAGTTAACCCCAAAAGATTACATACTACACATTTTCATTTATGTAACATTTTGAAATTTAAAAAAAAATTAAAGATAATGCAGTTTAATATAGTGCATGACCTTTATCATATGTTATCTAGAAATTTACTGTCTAATCTCACAGTTTTTTATTCCTGATTAAATTATAAAATCTCTTTATATATTTCTCAATTATGGAATTGTGATAGAGTTGAATTACTCCATTAAAGTCAGGGATTTGTCCCTACGATACTGAAGACTGTGATTTAAGACCTAATGAGTATCTCCAATTCAAGTGTGCTTTTATGTTGCTCAGTAGAATTCATGGATGCATCCGTGGTGGTCTTTCATGATCTTAAATAGATTTCACATCACTTCATGCAAATTTCCTTTTATTAGTTTCTCATTGATTTGTGTACATTTATTTGATAAAAACACACTATTTATTATGCATAAAATATGCTAGTTTTTTTTTCCTCTCAATTCTCAGGATTACTGAGCCACCCAGGTTAACATGTGGGTTACAGACACATTTATGGAAGATTAGATTTTTCTTGTTACGCTGTTAAATCATATTTGAAACATTATTTGCACGGTGGATTATTTTCTTTTATATTTGAAATTATGAAATCCCTTGATTATTTAATCGTTTGTTAATTCACATCCAAAGATGCCAAATTGACAAAAAAAGACTTTGATTGTTATTTGGGTTGAATTTTTCTTTGGTCTCTTAGAAAAGACATTGAAAATCACTTCAAAGCTCTTTGGGAGTGTGAAGCACAGATTTAGATTCAGACACATCTGACTGGGTATCTCATTTCTGTCACTCATCAATTCTGAGACCTGGGTCAAGTGACAACTTTCACCAAGTCTCAGCTTCCTCATCTGTGAAGAGAAAAGCATCCATTTTATAATGTTGTCATACAGATTAAATAAACATGAAATAATTGGCGCACTGCCGAATACAGAGTTAGAGATCAATAAATAAGACTGTGTAGGTGCATGTTTGTATATTGGTATAAATATATTAGTGACAGATATTTCATATGAGAAGATTTATAGTGATGATCTGGACTCTTGTTTTAGTTAAAGTCATACAAAAGATATAATATATATATATATATATATATATATATACACACACACACACACACACACACACACATACACACACACACACACACACACACACAGGATAAAATATATTAATGCTGATTTTGCTTTGGGAAGTTTTACTGTGCACACAGGACCACCATGAAGTGCCATACAGATTGTGTACAACCCGGTTCTTGGAGTATCATTCACACACACACAATAGTGCCCTTCATATTTGTGCAATGTATAATCAGCAGGGCCAAGATTAAGGTGATGTGAATGGTGCAATTAAACAGTAAATAATGTTCAATATTGAATAAATTTAAAAAGTAATATTTTGGCATAATATTTTTCAAGATTCAAGTACACATGTTTTCCTTTTGCTTCAGACTGGCATGGCTGCATTAGACCTGTTACTGATCCTGCCTTTATTTAATTTGTAAAGTTTTGTTCATGATTAATTTTTGCATTAATTTTATTTTTGAAATGATTTTTAAAATATTACAGTAAAATATTATTAATCTTGATGACTGAGAGTTTGGGCAACCCCTTAACTTTTGCACCTAAGTCAAGTGCCACACTCACTTCATCCTGGTTCCAGCCATGACAGTTACCACAACTTTACCTGGTAGACCTACATACACATAATCCCGAACTTGCTTTTCCTCTAGTCATTCCCATCTCAATAGATGGCACCACCATGAGGCCAGAATCCTCAGAGGTATCTTCAACTGATCCTTCTTCCTTTATACCTCATATGTAGGGAATCCACATATAATGCACACGTGTGCAAGTCACATGTAAAAAAATCTAATTGGTTTCCCTTAAAAATATATTCTACATTCGCTCTTTATCACTTCTTCATTACCACCTTAAATCCAAACCTAAATTAACTGGTCTCCTTTCTTTCTCTCTTAAACTTTCACTCTCCTAATCAAGATGAACCAGAAGAATATTTATAAAATGTAACTCAGATCATGTCATTTTTTTTCATGATCTGGAGAGACATGATTTGTGGCTTACTATGTAATTAGGGTTCATTTTTCACAAATTGGCTCTCAGAGTCTAGATTCTAAACAAACACGAAAATGTTTATATCTCAATCATCATAGCCCTCTGGTGATTTCCCATTCCAACAGAACAAAATTCAAATTCATTTCCATGCCCTAGATCATTACAGATCCTGACTCTAGTTTATCCTCTCTGATCACTGTTGGCCACCCTCACTCCAATTTAGCCACATTGGCTTACTTCTGTTCCACTACCCTGAATTATTCTCCATCAGATCAATGATCACTTTCTGGTATTTTAATGTTAGTTGTCTCTTTATGTATTTACCGTTTGACTTCCACAATTTAAAAAAAAAGAAAACATTATTTAAACTCATAAACTATGAGGATTGCAAGAATGTAATTGTCTCCAGACAGAACTTTGTCTTAGTCTTACTATGTTCTTGCTGCCTAAAACCCCACCAGACACATAGAAGGAGCTCAATAAATATTTTCTAAATATATGAATAAATATTAATGACAATAATAATTAAATAGAAATTAAGCAGATTATAATCAGTCCACTATTTTCCCCAAGACAATAGATAAAGGTGAAACCTTAAAACCCTAATCCAGAGGCACCTAATATCTACTGGTATAGACTTTAACTTATTTGTTTCTGTCAGCTATAGCTAACCATTAATGAAATCTTCCAGCAAATTATGTAAACCCTGCAATGTTTTTCTATTGGCTCTCCTATACAGAAGTTTCTTCTCTTCAATGAGCAATGGAGAAAAATAGATACTTATAAATTTTCACTGCTATTATCATTTAAATCAATTAAAAATGCTTAGAAAAGACGCTATCACAATTGCAAAATGTCATCATTGTAAAGTGCCAAGAAGCTTTTATAAATTTAACAAGCAGCTTTTTATAAAATTAACTTGCAAATTCATCTACCATTTCTATGTCTTATTTTACAAATGAGGAGTTAGAAATATAAAATACACTTTCTCATGTACATTGTTCTTAGAGTAGTCAAATTTATAACTCATCCACCAGAATGCATTAGTATAATAATAAGAAAAAATAACGGTTGCAGACAAATCTCTTAAGTAGAGCAAACAGAAATATTGTTACGACAAAGAAAAACCATGTGCGGCAACTTATTCCCAAAGGTTTCAATATTACTTCACATGTATTTACATTAAATTTTAGCAGAGGCGGAAGCACCACATATCCCATTTCACCTATATAGAGGATGGTTCTTCAAGTATTATTATAGATTCTTGAGGTTTTATTATTTGTTCTGTCAAGAATCTCTAAGTCTAGAAACTAGTTTTATTTATTCATAGTTAAGTGTTCCAGCATCTGGATGAGGCCTAAATACAAGAATTTATTTAGTATAATTATAATTTTTATGAAATACCTGGTGTCATTTCAGTTTAGATATGCAGTAAGACAGCCATGTCTTTAGACTCTGTACCCATTGGGATTAGAGATGAGATTGATTAAAAATGTAATTACATTAAATAATTAAGCTGCCATTATTTTCTCTTCACTTAACGTAATTACCTCCTTAGCATCATCTTTGAGTTTTCCTTGTGTCTTACCCTTAAAATATATTATTTAGTAATTAAAAAAGAGTATATGCCAGGGGCTTGTTAATCAAAACTTGGATTAAATATAAAAGTTAATATTATAAGTTTTAAAAATCTTAGAACACTAAAAAAGATAAAAAAATAATTTTCGGTTAACAACTTAAAGGATACTCAAAGTCAGTTACCGCATTTGGTCTAGGTTAGACTGTGAGGAAGCTAGTAAAGGCAGACGACGTTTAAAGAGATAAAGCAAAATCAACAACAATAAACCCCTATAGTTCACAGCAGAACAGAATACTAGATTTCAATGACATAAATTCATATAAAGTAAGGGTACTTCTGAAGGTATGTTTTTAGTATCTCATATGTAATTAGTTTCAGTTCCATAATAGTTTTACATTTATTTTGTTTTGTTTTATAGCTAGTCACCACTTTAGTTCAGAAATAATGTTACCAGTACTACGGTGTGTTCTCTTGATCAGTCTTGAAAAAGACTTTAATTTAAAATCATGTATACGTATATATGTACATAACTGGACAAATTCTGAACGATCTAATATTATAGCATTTTTAAGAGTTATTTCTGAATAGTTAGGCTACGGTTTATTTATTTTTTTACTTTTTACTTTATGCATATTGTTCGAAATTTTAACAGGACCCACACGCATTGTATTTGTAAAATATAATGATTTCTTATCCAAAGCAAATTGTTTTTGTATTATTATTTTATTTACATTTTATTTATTTTTGAGAGAGAGAGAGAGAGAGAGAGAGAAAGACAAAGCACAAGTGGGGGAGGGGCCGGAGAGAGAGGGAAACACAGAATCTGAAGCAGGCTCTAAGCTCTGAGCTGTCAGCACAGAGCCCGATGCAGGGCTTGAACTCCCAAACCATGAGATCATGACCTGAGCCACAGTCGGACACTGAACTGACTGAGCCACCCAGGCACCCCTTATCCAAAGCAAATTCTAAAATGAGTCATAAAATCTACCCGTAGTACTCATTTAACATTTAAGGCTTCTTACAAAGTTATCCTTTGAAATCTCATAAAATCATAATCATTTATATTTAAAGATAATGTTTTAAAAATATAACTTATTTGTAGGAAATTTGAAAATGATAGGGCTACTGTGCTTTCTAGTAAAAATATTATGTGGGTCACAAACATCATTTTAATTTGCTAATAGTCATTTTAAAAGAACAAATAAACAAGTACACTTATTTTTTAATGTATTCTATTTAACTCAATATATCCCAAATATTATCATTTTAATATGTATCAATATAAAACTCTTTACAAGAGATTTTATACTCTATACAAAGTCTTCAAAATCTAGTGCATATTTCATACTTGAGTGACATCTTAGTTCAGACCATCCACATATCAACTGGTTAATAACCACATATGGCCAATGGCCACCCTGTTGAACAATAGAGAACTAAGAAGTAGAGAATTAAGCTTTTATGACAATACTTGTACACTCCCTGCAGCGCAGGTTAAGTGTTATTTACATAAAAATTTAAGAGTATTTTTTTTAGTTTCAAAATTATCAGGTAGAAGTTTTCAAAATTACAATCTACTTTTTAAAATAAAAAATAATCTGGCCATGGATGCAGTGTTTTAATTGGCATTTAACTTTAATATAAAGTAAAATTATTATTTAAAAGAATTATTATTAAGGAAGAGTTGCCGCCAAAGAATACTGGACTGGATAATTTGAAGGACTTTCCTATGGCAATAGGACCATATACTAGATAAATTACAAGAAATATATTTGGTAGTGAAATGCTGAAAGTTATGAAGGACAATCTTCAAGGAAAGCAGAGAATAAATATGAAATCACAGCCATACTTAGGACAAAGGCCATACCAGTCATTGCTAAGAGACCCAACTAACCTTGGCACTACCTCAGTTTACAAAATGTAATCCTGGGATTTATTGTTAAGCCAAGATCCTCAAAGTACATCATTGTGGTCCTGATTCAGTAATACCCCTTAGCTCCCAGCAAAAGCAAACATTATGTCTCTTTAGAAAAAAAAAGAATCCTCCATTTAGGTTCTCAGGTTACCCATAGATAAAGCCTAACCAAACATGAGCTCACAATGAAAAAATAAAGGGCCAAATAACAGACACCATGATTTCATGACAGCTACAAAGATAAATAATTAATTTGAGCCCCAGGGACTTCAGATGACGGAATTATTAAACATACAACATAAGAAAGATTTAGAAAAAAAGCAGATAGCTTTTAAATAAGAATAAGAAAACACCCCCCCCCATAAAAAAGGCATAAGTATTCAATGTAAATTTCAAACAGCAGAGAGAATTAATGGACTGAAAGACATCTGAAGAAAGGATCTTATGTGCAGCACAGAGAGATAAGGAGAAACATTGTGGCTCAGGTCACTAGCTCTTTAGTGCTATGCCAGGATCTGATACATGGTAGAAACTTATTAAATATTTATTTAATCATTTACACAATAAAACTAATAGTTTTACATTCAATATATTTAGGTGGTACATATTTAATATTTGAAAAATTCTCTTTCTCATAATAAACACTACATGTCATTATTAAAACATGTTCTCAGCCGTCTGGATTTATCCCCATGATATCTAGTGACCGCATTCCTCGAAACATTTGATTAATGAAATATTTCCTTTACAATAGAATACTTTCTATGACGTAAACACCCCTTCAAGATTTCTATAACTAAATAAAAGTGAATATAGTAATTTTGTATGAACAAAATCTCTGGAATTAAACAACAAATATGTTCATGTACAAAAAAATTAAAGAAAATACACATAGACTTTCACAGTAATAAGGGTAACATCCAGCTCTATCTTGCAAATACAACCAGATGGTAGAAAAGAAACATGTCACCATTTGAGATTTAGACCTCTGCCTTTAAGGCAAATGCCAGAGTCAGAATTTTACTTTGCTGGTAGATTTTGTTGCAGTTCATATTTAAATAAAATTGGACACTTTCTCAACATTGACTCATTAAGTACTGGAGAAAAGAAAAAGAGGAAATTTCCAAGTTCTAAGCACAATCTTTTGGGTAACAGTTTTACTTTTAAAAATATTGATAACAGAAAGGTCCAACCTGGCATCAGTCTCTTGCCTCCCTGTGTTTTTATGTGTTTGTTTTTTATTTTTACTATTCAAGTAGTGCATATTTGTAAGATGATAGTATCATTCCTCAGTACAGTGCTTATAGTAATATATAATTAACTACATATTTTTTAGATTCCTTAATGTTCAGATGGTTTACCAAAAGCCTTGATAGAGCTAGAATTAAACCCATTTGGGAGAACCTAGAAGGGGAGGGGATAAATACAAACAAAGAGCTCTGAAAAAAATCCAGCTCTGGAGTTGTGCTTCTGCTTTGAAGCAGGGTCAGTGAAATTGAAATCCTATGGTATGACCTGAAGCCCTATGCTCTGGTCTTGTGGTGAGCGTGACTGAGTGCATTCTGACACTGCACCTCCAGAAGTGTGAAAAGCCCGAGAAATGGAAGCCAGGGAATTTGCATACAGAGTGCAGATTCTATTGTTTGAGTGAAAGCTGCCCTTGCTTCACTTCCATCCTTTTAAGGATCAGTCCAGCCAACTGTTTGCATGCTCTCTACTATGTTGGTGTTGGCTAGGAAAGGGCTGTCACAGAGAGATTTTCTTTCAGCGTACCATCTGGGGAACCGTGGGTGTTCATTGGCTTGACAGACAAGCCTGCCTTCTCTTTCCAAGAAATAAGATACATACGACAGTGAACAAGGATACGTAGCCTGAACACCATCTCATGAAGTTCAGCTCTCAAGCGAGGGAGAAGGCAAAGCAAAACAGGACAGGAGAAGAGAACAAAGTCAGGGCCATGGCGTTTAAGGGTACAGTGCTACCTTTATTCTTTGTAGACCCATGAGGCCTCACTGGTTACTTCAAAAAACCTATGTAGACTCATTATTTTGTCACTGAAATCCACTTCTCCGACCTGTTGGGAGTGGGAAGATCTGTAGTTTTAAAAGACAGAAGTCAGCAATTTTGCAATATAGCATGCTATGATTGCCTAAAATATTAGCTTGGGTCCATAGCACTGCTGGCACAGAATCAGAAAATAGGGCCTCCAGTTAACTCAACTGGTTATAACACAGATTCCTATATATCAGGATAAATCTCATTCCTCAAAATGTAAACCACTCAATGCAAGAAGGATGCTCAGGTAGCAACCATGAGGATCTTCCTCTATGCCATGTATGTGGAATTTATGTGATTCTTTTTAAGGCTGGAGTTCGATATGGTCTGACAAGAGGAAGGGCCAATTGTATAGCATAAATCAATCTGAGTAGGTCTAGGTATAATTAGTACTAATAATGAGTTTGATAGTACCACATTAGCTGTGAAGTCTTAAGTTGTTTTGTGTGTTCACATTTGAGACCTTGTCTCCTATTCCTGCCGTCCAACCAAACATGGTAGTTAACACAGAGTTCCACAGTTTATCAACAAATGACTATTCTTAGTGGAAAGGATTTTGTTAAAAAGAAAAAAGCAAAAACAAGAATTTGCATAACTTATTTTCATGTTTTCTACTTATAAAATTGGAAGTCAAAAGAGAACTTAGAAATGTAGAATAATTAAATTCATCAACTATAAAATAATTAAAACATTAAAATCAAGGATTGGGGACGGGCACATTGACTCACAGAATGTGCAAGAGGTTTCTAGCGTCCTGCTAATGATCTCGTTATATGTGTGCTGGTTATCTGGTTGTCTCACTTTGTATTTAATGAATCTAGTTGTACACATTTTTGCACAATTCTGTTACATATACTTCAATTAAATTATTTAAAAAAATCAAACTCCACTCCATAAATATCCCTTTCTCTCCCCTAAAATCACTCTTGAGGATTTCCATTATGAACATTATCAAATAGGCTCAATATGTTCCCCTTTCTCTTTCGGGAAATCATACCAAAGAGACAAGAAACAAAAACAAGCAACCAAAAATTGTAGCACAAACTCCCTTTTTAGTAACACTGTGAGATTGGCAGCTTGAATATTGTCAAAACTTAGATCTAAGGAAACACAAGCAAAAAGACATTAGAAGTTGAGGTGTTCGCCCTGAAGTGCAAAAGTAACATCTTTTTTTAAAAAAAGAACGTTAGTGAGATCTTGGCATAGAGGACTGATTTCTGGCTGAGAATGCACAGAATGACATGGAAAGAGGAGCAGTGGGAAGTCTTAACAGGACCCAAGAGGGACAAAATTCAAAAAGTGCCAGGAAATATAGACGTCCTAAATAGAAGGGGCTCAGTCTGTGATGCAGAACCAATGTCTCGTTGACACCAGCTAGCTTGAAATCTGGAGGGCCATGGTTTATCACTAGAATAAATTATCCTGAGCTGGTGTGTTTGAGAAGAAACTGAGGCAAGACTATACACAGATTCACTGGAACTGAAAATCCCTGGTTCAGGAAAGTCCGTCTCACGTGATTATGATTAATAAAAATATCACCAGCAGAGCATTGATACAATGGTATATTAAAAAAACATAGTAGAAAATAAAAGCAATAAACAGATAAAGAATGCTTTCCAGAAAATAATGTTGCCACAAATCAGAGAAAAACAGTTAACAAATACTCTATCATAAATTAAAAAATAATATAATGCAACAATCACCTCTCTGATGGAGGAGCAGAGAGTATAAATGTGAGAAATCAGAGAAAAGATGATGCGACACAGTAGACTATAAAACATAAGCTGGCAGAATTCAGGAAAATAGAAGAAAACTATCACAGAAATAAAGATAAAATTGGAAAAAAGAAAAGGAGTATGGGCAACACAGAAAAGAGAGAAAGAATCATACCTATATTCTATATTCTGTATTCTATTCACACAGAATATAGAAATGAGAAAATAAAGCAAAACAAAATGGAAACAAGGAAATAATTAAAAAGAATTGGTATAAAAATGGTATATAGAAGAGAAGCTATAGAAGAATAAGATAATAGAGAAGATAAGCTAAAGAGATACAACATACTTTTCCTTCAAGTTTCAGAAGAAGAAAGAGAAGGAGGAAGAAGAGAGAGAAGGAAAGACAGAAAATGAAAGAAAAAGAACAAAAGAAAGAGTGGAAGAAATAGTTTAAAGTACAATTCAAGAAGACTTGAATCTAAATGTGAGAATGCATCCTGTGCCATATCCTGTAAATTTTACACCTCCAAATCAGTACTGAGGCACAAACTTGTAAACATATTGGCCATTAAAAGTAGAGAACAGATCCTTTGGACAGGCAGGCACAGAGATCAAATATTTATGTGTGAGAATGAGGCTGCCCATAGTCTTAGCCATAGTGACATTCATTAAAGAAGACAGAGGAACAACACATCTACAAGATGCTCATGGGAAAGAGATACGAGATTTTTATCCAATCAAACACTCATCCCAGGACAAAGACTATTTTCAACATGCCATATCTGAGGAAATATTCCCACGAATCCTATGGAAGACCTTCCAAAGAATGAACTTCAGCCAAATGAAGCATTACTGTAAACACTGTGGCAGAAGAATTGGTCTCATTTAATCTCAGACAAAGAAAATCTAACATTTTTTTTCTGTGATACTCACTTAAAAAAATATTCAGGAATGTTAAAATAATTGTTTTTTAAGCAATAGGTAAATGTGTATCAACAAATGCAAATACACAAACAGAAAAATGTAGAACTTGCAATCTTAATATCAGGCAAAAAGGTATTTCATAAGGATAAAGGGAACAATTCTTATTGAAGATTTACAGTTCTGTATATTTACGTATCAAATATCAGTAGCAGAATTCATGAAACAGAAATTACAGGAGATGCCAGGAGACATAGAAACAAACTATCAGGAGAAAATGTTAATTCACTACTCTCAACCCATCACAGCTTGAGTAAACAAATAAATACTGAAGACATTTAACATTTCATGAAGTGACTTTCTGTCATCTCTGTATCTATCCATTTATCTAAATATCCATCTATACATCTCACAAACTACTAAGAAAATAGATAACTCTCTCTACAGCAAAAATGGAACATGTAGATGACCTTTAGAGCATTTGTAAAAGTTCCCTACATATTAGTCCATTAAGGTAATCGACTGGAACTTTAAAAAATATACAAATATATGGGGCGCCTGGGTGGCTCAGTCGGTTAAGCGGCCGACTTCGGCTCAGGTCATGATTTCGCGGTCTGTGTGTTCAAGCCCTGCGTCAGGCTCTGTGCTGACAGCTCAGAGCCTGGAGCCTGTTTCGGATTCTGTGTCTCCCTCTCTCTGACCCTCCCCCGTTCATGCTTTGTCTCTCTCTGTCTCAAAAATTAAAAAAAAAAAAAAAACGTTAAAAAAAATATACAAATATATGAAAATTCAATTCAAAACATATAGAGTTTGTATAAGGCCATAGGTGATCTCCTGTCTTCTGGACACCCTTCTTCCTTCCTCTTCAACCTACCCAGGCCACTACCATTCTCTCTATTCCTGATTACATTAGGCATGTTCTGCCTTGGAGTTTGTGTCTTATTCTTCTCTTGGAATGTCCTACCCCAGGTAACCATGTGACCTGCTTCAACATTTCATTCTGATTTTTATCAAATACCATTTCAATGAAGTCTTTCTTGGGCATTCTATCTAAAATTAGAAAATTTCAAATCATGCCTTGACACTTGTTACCCTCCTTTGTTATTTTTTCTTTAGAAGTTCTTTTTATCTAGCATACTTAGATACCAACATACTTGTGTTATAAATATTGACTATTTTCTATATCCCCCACATGAACTTCATAGAAGTCAGGGATTGCTATTGAATCCATTCACTTTTGCATCCCTACTTACTAGAATAGTGATTAGATGCTTAATGAGTATTTCTGAAATAGATTTCTGAAAGAACAACCACTTGGAAGAAATGATAACTAAAGATCACATTTACTATATCAAGAAAAAAGATAAAAATCTAGTAATAAACAAAATAAGCAATGGCAAGATCTAAATTACATAAAAACACAGATAATAAAACTTGCAATGCTTACTGAAGAACACAAAGGAAGATTTGAACTATGTTAGTTCTCTGAAGGCAAAATGATACACTTCATCCATTTCACAATAAAAAATACTAATAGTTTCTTTTTTAAGACAATATCATTCTAAAGTTTATATAGAAAAAAGTAACAAGAGACCATATCCAGGTATAATATGAAAAAGAAGAGTAATAAATACTGATATCATTACTAGATTACTATAGCATTACAAAGCATCAGTTATTTAAAGGGAAAGTCTGTACAAACTTTATTTGCCATTTAATACTGCTTATGAATCAGCAAATACTTTGAATTTTTCTTTGTGACTTTTTATACTTGATTTGAGAAGATTTTATTCCAAATTTATTAGTTTTCTTCTAACATTTTGAGATTTCCTTTTTTTACATCGGGTGATTTATTTCCTCTGGAATTTATTTTAGCGTGAAGTACAAAAATAAGATATACGATTTTTTTTTCCAAAGTCTTCCCAATTTCCCTGATACCATTTATCAGTTTACATATTGACTTATGTACTTTCTTTGCACATAATACGTATTATGTATAATTACAAACAAAGCTATATGTATAATACCTATCATCTATCTATCATCTATCTATCTATCTATCTATCTATATCTATCTATCGTCTATCTTTCATTATAGGGCCTACACATATTTTATTAAATTTATCCTTAGGTGTTTTATGTACTGTAAGCTTGCAGAGTCTTTGTTTCAAATAGATCTTATTTATTTTGACAACAGGATTTTAAGATATTTTGGCTTGCATCTAAATTATCAATGCTAATTTAATTCATTTTTTATAACAGTTCACAACTGTTACTCTTCAAATTTCTGTTTTATACTTTATTTTAATGACCGAGACATTTCAAAAAACAAATAATGATGATGTGAATTTTCCTCTGCTGTCCCTAAATTCAAAGGAAATTTTGATGTTTTTGTGGAGTTTGAAAGATATTTTATATCAAATGAAAGTATTATAATCCTGTTTACAATTTGATCACTATTTTTAAGATTATGATTGGAGTTTAAAATTTATCATTAGCTTTTCTATGATCTATTCATATGGTATGTGGTTTGTTTAATAGGCTAACTGGTATTGACTGGTAATAGTATTACAGTTTATGATCCTAAATCATCTTTGCATTCTTATGTAAAGCTAGCTGAATATGATAATTTTTAAATAAGACATTAATTTTAATTAAATATCCAAATAAATATGTGTATACTTTAATATTTATTTAATCATTCAGTAATAATTTATTAACACTTATTTGGGATTTCACATATATATCCATCAGTAAAATGGCTCTATAAAATGTTATTGAGTGATCTTGGTATAAAAATGTTTCTAGTTTCATATTATAATTAGAGAATCTTTAAATTCTATTGTATTTTATTTGAGAGAGAGAGTGGGGGGAAAGAGAATGCATGCAGAGAAAGGGCAGAGGAAGAAAGAATTTCACGCAGGCTCCATGCTCAGCACAGAGGCTGATGCAGGGCTTGATCGCACAACTCTAGTATCATGACCTGAGCTGAAATCAAGAATCAGATGCTCAACCAACTGAGCCACCTAGGTGCCCCAAGAATCTTTAAATTCTAAGTGTAATACACAGTGGTCCATATATTTAGAACTTGAGAACAAACTTTCACATAAAATTACCACATCTCCTAGTGAAGACTATTCAATATCAAATACCCATGTCTTAAACATTTTATTTTAGTATAATATTGCTAATTTAATATGTTATGAAAAAGTAAAATAAATAAAAAATAAAATGTTATGGCTACCATTTTTGTGATTTTTTTATCCCATATTTATCTAACGAAGCCTGCAACAATCTTTTAGAGTTCTACCCAAATCCTTAAATATACATAAGACTTCTGGGAAGTCACTTTATCTTTTAATAAATACAGTTAACACATGACTTTCCCTGATAAAGAATACCTAACACTATGAAAAGAATACAGAAAAACAAATAATATTTCAAAATTAGATTTTGGACCTCAGGCCAAATGATGATAAATTGAAATAAAGTTGAGGGTATATTACATATTTTTCTTAATTAAAAATATGTATATATAAGGATGCAATGAAAATGTTAGCTCTTCGCCTTACCTTTTATACTGTTAAAGAGCTCTATTTAGCTATTTATTTACACACGTCTGATTTATGTTTGGTGATAAATGGCTATGGTGAATGAAGGTGTGATAGATTATCTAGAATAGAAGAAACCTCAGTTGGTAGCCTAAACATGCGTTTATAGTTATTGTTCTGGGAAAGTTGCCAAATGGGGCATTTTGTGTAGTAAGTCTGGGGAAAGTGATTTTTTGTGTGTATAAATGGGCAAAATATGGGACTTTCTAAAATAATAAAGGGCAGAAAGGTAGAATTTTTATTTCACTGTTTCAGGAAACATATAAAGGGAGATATTCTCCCTTTAGTAGAATATCTTTACGCTCTAAATAAAACTTAAGTTTCTCATACCAACGGGACCACTGAATAAATATAATTATTTGCCTTTTATTTTGTTTGGTTTTCACCTATAAGGTGTGAACAGTTTCAGGATAAAATAAAAAAAATTATTTCACCTCTGAAATCACTTGACTTTTTATTTGAAATAATTTATAAAATGTTAGTGCATGCATTTTCTATTTCTGGAAACCATCAGTTTGTTCTTTGTGTTTATGGGTCTGTTTCTGTTTTCTGTTAGTTTTGTTTTTTTTTAGGTTCTACATATAAGAGAAATCATATGGTATTTTTCTGACTTATTTCCCTTATCATAATACCCTTTAGGTCCATCCATGTTGTCACAAATGGAAAGACCTCATTCTTTTTTTATGGCTGAGTAATGTTCCACTGTATGTGTGTGCATGTGTGTGTGTTTATGAGTCTATGTGTATATATACAAAAAAATGAAATATAAATATAATATGCATGAAATATGTAGAATAGTATATTCTTTTATTGTATTGTCTATTCACCTAGCTACAGATACTTGGGTTGCTCCCATGTCTTGGCTATTATAAATAATGCTGCAATAAATATAGAGGTGCATATATCTTTTTTGAATTAATGTTTTTCATTTTCTATGGGTAAATACCTGATTGTGGAATTGCTGTATAATATGGTAATTCTATTTTTAATTTTTTGAGGAACCTCCATATTGTTTGCCACAGTGATTTCACCAATTTGCATTCCCATCAATAGGGCATGAGGGTTCCTTTTTTCCATATCCTTGAAACACTTGTTCTTTCTTGTCTTTTTGATACTAGCTATTCTGACAGATAATAAGGTAATTTCTTATTGTGGTTTTGGTTTGCGTTTCCCTATGATAAATGACGTTGAGCATCTTTTCATATGTCTTCTTTGGAAAAATATGTACTCAAGTCCTCTACCCATTTTTAATAGAATAATTTGGGTTTTTATTTGTTTTTCTTATTGAGTTTTATGAGTTATTTATATATAGCAGATACTAACCCTTTATCAGATATATCATTTGTAAATATCCTCTCCGAATCAGTAGGTTGCCTTTTTATTTTGCTTATTATGATCTCCTTCACTATGTAAAAACTTTTTATTTTCATGTAGTTTTAATAGTTTATTTGTGTTTTTGTTTCCTTTACCTGAGGAAACATATCAAGAGAAATGTTGCTGAGGCTGATATCTCAATCTCCAAGAGATTACTGCCTGTGTTTTCTTTTAGCAGTTTTATGGTTTCAGTTCTCATGTTTAGGTATTTAATCCATTTTCAGTTTATTATTGTGTATAGTGTGATAAGGTGGTCCAGTTTCATTATTTTACATGTAGTTATAGACTCTACCTCTTGATAGAAAGAAAGCCAAGTTACATGGCAGAGAGTATGAATACAGAGGTAGGAAGAATTATTATGGATCTTTGCAAAAAACCTACCACTATAGTTAGTATTATGGGACCACTAATGAGAAAGTTCTAAAAACTAGGTGAAGTTTTAATTATAAAATAAAATGTGTAATAAAGAGATAATGAGTATATTTATCATGCCACTTAATCAATTAAATAAGCTTCAAAATAAATACATTTGATGAATCATTTTCCCCTGAATTTAGAATGTCAACTGGATCCTTTTCAAACACTTTCCACTTGTGTGTGTGTATGTAGGTGTGGAGGTGGGGGGCGGTCTGTGATTTGGTTTAAAACCTGCCACAAAGTGAAACAACATGAGTGAGAGGGAAAGCAATTTGTCTTCATGAGGTTAATTTCAGCAAGTGTTTTTATTAATTTACCTGATAGTATTAAGTAAGTAGATTGGCCAGATAGTTTTATAGGCAATTGTTTTCCTTACTGATACCATTTCACTTCAATGTAGAATTGTGTAAAAGATAGGCATGCTTTGGGGCACCTGGATGGCTCAGTGGGTTGAGCATCTGACTCTTGGTTTTGGCTTCGGTCATGGGTTCCAGTCCCACGTCAGGCTCTGCACTGGTAACATGAAGCCTGCTTGGGATTCTCTCTCTCCCTCTGTCTCTAACCCTCCCTGACTCATGCTGTCTTTGTCTCTCTCAAAATAAGTAAGTAAACCTAAAAACATTTGGGTGTACTTCTCTTTAACAACTATGTTATGCATTGGATCCAATGCCACCTAAGCGAAAAACACCATCTTACAATAAGTTAAAATGTATTGTGTGTCAACTATACTCCAATTTTTAAAAAGTTTAAATGTTAGATGAAGATTCCTAAGTGGTTAGTCCATCCTGACCAATTAAAATTATTTAAATATATGCAAATAGTAGCAGAATTGTCTTTTACAAAAAGAACTGGGAATAAGCATGGCTCCTGGAAGTGAGTCACCTCTTGCACAGCACCTGAGACTCTGGATTTAATAGTATTGTGACTATTTGGTGACAGTAATCATAAATGTTAAGCTAGTCTTTATACAGCTTTTCCCCCCTCATGTGGAATGTATAATCTACTTTTTTTTTCCCTCTGATCCCATCACTTTATGGATGAAGAAACTGATACTCATTAAAGTTAAAAGTGACCTCTCAAAGGCATTTAAGAGTTGGTAATAGAAGGGGCCTGAAAACCCAGATCCTCTAACTACCAAAGCAGTGTTGTATTTGTTCAGTTATTCACAATGTTCTTTGAATGTGTTAGTACTTACCTGACTGTCCAAGTCTTCCCTCTTCTTCTAGGCACTTAGCCAATTCCACTCTTTTTTCTTCCATTTTTGTTTGGTAGGTACAGACTAAACATTGAGGGTATCAATAAAAATGTAAAGAACTCTCTTCCTTGATTACATTTTAATGATATTATACAAATTAGTACAAGCATAATTAGCTCCTGTATTAAACATTGTTTTATTAAAATTAAATGCTTAATTCAAGTAAATTAACTTCTGTAACATCATTAAAATCAAAATATTATCAGAAAAGAGAATCCTTAAACTGTTATTGATACAACGTATGGTATATTAAACATTGGTTTATTAAAATAAAATGATTTTTTTTCAATCCAAATACCCAATTTCATTATCTTCATTATTAATAATTTATATTCAATTGTATTTATTTATTATTGAAGCATAGTTTACATGCAATGTTATGTTAGTTTCAGGTATATAACATAGTGATTTGGCATTTCTATACATTACTCAGTGCTCAGTATGATAAGTATAGTCACCATCTGCCACCATACATCATTATTACAATTGTTGACTATATCCTCTGTGCTGTACATTTCATCTCCAGGACTTATTTTATAACTGGAAGTTTCTTCTTCTTAGTTCCCTTCACCAGTTTTGCCCATCCTCAATCTCTCTCCCTCTGGCAACCATCAGTTTATTCTGTTGTTTTGTTTGTTTGGGGGGTTTGTTTTTATTTTAGATTACTCACTTCAGTGAAATCATACGGTATTTGTCTTTCTCTGCCTGACTTATTTCACTAAGCACAATACCATCTAAGTCCATTAAAGTTGTCACAGATGGTAAGACTTATTCTTTTTTCATGGCTTAGTAGTATTCCAATGGATGTATATACCACATATTTATCCAGTTACTTATTAATGAACACCTGGGTTGTTTCCATAGCTTGGTAATTGTCAACAATACTTCAATAAACATAGGGTGCATATATCTTTCTGAATAAATGTTTTCAGCATTTGGGAAGCTGAGGTGTTAAAATAGTATTTAAGACATCATGGAAAATAATTTTCACATAAGGCACATTAAGCAAACAACTCATTTGTAAGTTTTCCCATTTATATTTTGCACAAATACTTAGTAGTTATTATAGGAAAAGTCTTTTTTCATAAGGTTTATACATATTATTTTATAGCAATGCTGGCAATTTGACATGATTTAACCTAATATACTTGTTGATTGTATATTATTCTTTTTTTAAATTTTTTTTCTTTAACATTTATTTATTATTGAGAGACAGAGAGACACAGAGCATGAGCAGGGTGAGTAGAGAAAGGAGGAGACACAGAATCTGAAGTAGGCTCTAGGCTCTGAGCTGTCAGCACAGAGCCTGATGCAGGGCTCCAACTCACAAACTGCGAGATCATGACCTGAGCCAAAGTCGGTCATTTAACCAACTGAGCCACCCAGGCACCCCACTATATTATTCTTTATTATTTAAATAAGCTATTTTCTATATGTGTGTATTTCTAATTAACAAATTTTCTTCAATATGTATAAACCATTAATGCAACAAATATAAAATGAAATAAATGAAATAAAGCTTTTAAAATGGCAGGATGCCTGGGTGGCTCAGTCAGTTAAGCATTTGACTCTCGATTTTGGCTCAGGTCACGAACTCACAATTCATGAGATGGAGCCTCGTGTTGGTCTCTTTGATGACAACACAGAGTCTGCTTTGGATTCTCTCTCCCTCTCTCTCTGTTCTTCCCCCATTTGCATGCTCTCTCTCTCAAAATAAATAAACTTAAAAAAATATTTTAAAATGGCAAAACACTACACAATTGTGCTTTTAACAAAATCATGTAATTTTCAAGTGATAAGAAAATTTATTCTTAAAAATAATAGATAATACCTGTTCTGGATCATACAGCTTTGCCTTTTTTTCTAAGTAAAACAAGAGAAAAAGAACCATAAAAAGAATTTGAGCAAAAAAAAAAAAAAGGACTGAAACACAAAGGAGAAGTTGTGAGTAGAAAAGAAAAGGAAAAATGTACTTTTGCCAAAAGGTTCATAAGTACTATTGGACATATTTATGCCAGAATATTACATAGATTATCTGAGATTAAATTAGAATCAGGAAACAATGTAATATTACATTTCCTGTGTTCACAAATATATGCCAATTAAAAGACTGACTATGAAGACATTCTTTTTTAAACAATAGTTAAACCAAAACTACCTCTGAAGTTGCCAAAGAATATTTGAAAGCACAAGAACAATAAATTTCTATTTAAATTTAATATTTTATCTTAACATTGGGAAGCTATTTTCCACTCAAAAAACCCCATTTGTTCAGTGCAGCAATGAAATATGAGGATCAAAGTTATTACAATGTTTTGAGAAGATTTTAAAGCCCCTAAATTCAGTCTGAGAGTCTATATATATATATATCCAGGGGTGTTGTGGTTCCATCTTCTACTATATGTTTGTTTCCTTGGAGTTTCCATACTTATATTTGGTAGTGACTTGGGGCAGTTAACCCCAGTTGTTTGTTTATTTTTAGCAATGATAAAGATATGATTTGTAGATATACCATTGTCCCTTGTCTGGTCATTATTACCAAATACACTATTCTTTCCATTTTGAAGGAATTATGACTCTTTCTAGTTTTTTCAGTCATTAATTTAGAGAGCCCTCAAAGCTCAATAAGAGTTCACAACCCAGTGGGTTAGATGGTGATCTTCTTAGATGGAAATTCAGAGAAATGTAGAGGACAAGGCAGCATAACCAGGTAGAGAGACCTTCTCTGAGCTACCACGTTAAATGGGGCTCCAGCTGTCACTTTGTAACTTGATGAACAAGAGGTCAAAGGTCTTAACTTCCTTACCCTACTATTGCTTATGTTGCAATGACTCTTCACTCAACCTTCAGGAGCTTCTTAACTTTCTATTCAATAAATCTTAGATACTCTTAATACCTTATTATTGGTATTATTATTATTTTTAACCAAGCAGTGTGTTGGGTCCTGGGGATATAATGGTAAATAAAAAGACATAGTTGCTGCCATCATGGAAGAGAAAAATAAATTATTTATCCATAATTTGTCATAAATTAGTTCAAATTTATACATCTTCTGTCCATTTTTAACTACCACATCCTGGTTAGTGTGTTTAATTTCATCATAAAGGGATAGTTTTGCTCAGATTCTCAATTGGTCTTTTCATGTTGAGACCATAGTCATGTAAATTAAACTTCCCCATTCTCCCTTCTAGGTAACATTAGTTTAGTAGCCTATGTTAAGCAACACTATATATTAATTTATGTTAGGTTTTTAAAATCTTCACGATAGTCCTACGAAGCAAGTGTTCTTATGCCTGCTTACAGATGAGGAAACTGAGGCATTGAGTGGTACACCCACTGGCCCAAGACCAAGGAACAAGCATTCTGAACACAGGCCACGTACATATAGGAGAAAAGAAAGTAATCCAATAGCTTCTCACCATCATACACAGGTAGTACAGTCAGTTGAATTGATTCAGAAAATATGAGATGGACTTATTTTATTGTTTATATGAGTTAAAATTTTGGAATAACCCAATTCCTCAAAAAAAGGATAGAGAAAATATAGTCTAAATATAAAATGAAATAAAATATAGCTATTAAAAATAATTAAGTAGACATATGCTTAATAATACAGAAAGAACCCACATGACGTACAGTGGAGAGAAGAAAAAACAGATTACACAACAGCAAGTAAAGTGTTATCACATTTGTGTAAAATTGCATATACATGTTTAGAGGCAGAGAGAAATCTCGGAAAATGTGTTTACTAAGAATGCTTACTTGGAGATCTTGAGATTTCATCTAAGCTTCACATTTTTATTTGTACCTTCGTATAATATGTGAGCTTCTTTTTACTGTAATAATACATCAGTTCTATAAAATCAAAGCTATATAATAAATAAGACAGAAAATTAAAACTATATAATAAGTAACACAGAAAAGTATAATAGAAAGTAGACTCAGCAGGTGAGTATCTAGGTCTTGGTCCTGGCTTTGCATCTAGGTATTGGTGTGACCTTGGGTAAGTCTCTTGAATTATTTATTTTTTTTAAGTTTATTTATGTATTTGTTCATTTATTTACTTAGAGAGGAAGGGGCAGATAGAGCGGGAGAAAGAGAATCCCAAGCAGAATCCATGCTGTCAGAGCGGAGCCTGATGTGTGACTCAATCCCACAAACCATGAGATCATGACCTGAGCTGAAATCAAGAATTAGACACTTAACCAACTGACCCACCCAGGTGCCCCTTGAATTATTTCTGTGTCAGTTTTATCAAGTAAGCTTTAAAAATAAGCTTAATAGTCTTATTTTCTAGTGACTGTGATTCATTCATTCAGAAGGGGCTTGGTTACCTGTGTTCAGCATGGGGCTGGATTAACCTAGAAAACTGGCTGAAGAACCAAAGATGTGTTTCCTAAACAACTTCCACTCTCTTCTCCTCTTTTCTTTTTTCTTCTGTCTAAACTGCTATGTTGACAGTGAACTTTGGGTATATAGATAAATAGAATTCAACCACTGTGGCCATTGTGGTCACATTTGGTGCCCTTGTGAAGGATGGGACCAGGAAGATCTACATAGTCAGTCCTGGCCTATCCACACACACACGAGCAACTTTGGCCAGAAATTTTTATGGTTGTTTGGATAATAAAATGGCTACATGAGAAGAGGTTTCAGTGAGTTGGATAAAGGAAGTTCTTAGCGCCCAGAGATATGTCAGAAGAAGCTACTAGAGAATTATAACCAAATGTAATTTCTTTGAATGTTCTATGGGATGCAGAATAATTATTAGACTGTGCCATCAAATCTTAAAAAAAGAAAAGCTCCAATCTTAGTATCATCCATTCATCAATTTATGTAGTCATCGAACACTTATGAAACACTTGTCAGACATTGTGCTAATTGCAAACATTAATAGGTTCTAGACCTCGGAGTTGGTGGTTAAAATAAGGAATATACAGATACTGCAATTCAATGAAATATGTACGAAGACGGTAGACCAAGAACACTATAGTAACCCACAACTGGGAGGACCTCCACTCTTTAAAATCCTCCTAAGAGCAGAAAATAAGGTCCTTTGTCTTACCAAAGATTAAACAATCTTCCAAAGTGTGAGGAAGGGTTTACGGGATAGAAGCTTTTCCTGTGCATTTCTGTTTATGAGAGAAGTTTTATAATCCATAATTAGATTCCATTCAGTTGCAAAAGGTCTAACTCATTACTCACTTTCTCAAAATCCCAGGCAATTCCCTAAGTCCTGGGATCCCCTAAATCCCAGGTAAAGACGCACAGTTGAAATCCTCAGTTCTCTCCAAATATAAACACTCAGTGGGCCCCGTAAGAAAAATTCCCTCTGGCCACTGTGGTTTAGCAGTGTATGTTCCCACCTGTATTAGTTTCCTAGGCCTGCCATAGCAAATTACCACAAACTAGGTGGCTTGAAACAACAGAAATTTATTCTTCACAGTTCTGGAGACCAGATGTCTGAAATCAAGGAGTTGGCACGACCACACTCCTTCCAAAGTCTATAGGGGAAGTTCCATTCCCCTATTCCAAACATTTTTTGTAGAAACCAGAGTTTAGTTAATACTTTTAAGCACATCCTTGTAGGGCTCTAAAATAATCTTAACACACAACCATTCTTCACTATTTATAATTAACACCTTTCTAATCCACTGACGAACACCAGTAAGTACATGACAGTCTGAACTTGATAGTAATTAGAATGTTAAAAATGTATGTATTGACTGAGAAATGTTATACATTCTTTCTCATTGCACTCTCTGAAAACTAATTAAGATTTAGCAGCATCTCATAATATTAGGCTATGTGCTGTCACATATAGACTTCAAATTTGCTCAAGCATTTCTAGGAGCAAGAAGATAAAATCACATCAAGGAGTTATTCTGTTATGGCATTAGCAATTAAAATCACAGCTGAATCTAGTTTGACTAGTGTTTAAGTCACCCAGTGGGTAATGGCAATGGACTGTAGAGTCCCTAATATTTTTAGGACATATTCTTGGCGTGTATAACCATCCTAATTTGCTAATATAAGCCTGTTATGCTTCCTTTAACGTTTCTAAAATAGATAATGCTTTGATCTACTGGAAACCCAATTAAATTAAATTTATTATTATTATTGTTATTATTATTATTATTACTACTATTATTTGTAATTGAGAGGCTACCTATCTCCAAGGAGATTCCAAAAAGATTTATTGTACTGAAACATACTTACAATAGGACCTTAGAGATATAAGAGACCTGGGATATACTATTACTATAGAGGAGCTATATCCTTAGTTTTAAGCTTCTTGGGAAAAGGACACCTGTCAGTTTATAATAATGATGTGTGGTAACTGCTACTTTTTGTCAGCCTTTCTTCTCTTTGAAGACCCTGTCCTTTGGCCACATATGACCTAGCTTCGCCTCATCAAACCTATCTCACATACATATTGGCAGCTGACACATTAGTATCAAAATTGTGACTAAATTGATGACTCATATTTCTGCTCCCCTGGATCATGGACTCCTCATTGGATGTTAAAAGAATATAAAATAGTATTCTGGTCATTTCTTAGAATGCTTGGTTATGAGAAAAATGCATCTTATCCACCATGAATTCTTTTTGCACAAAAATAAAATTATTTCCTGAGTGATTAAAGAACATGTGTTTGCATGGTTAGTTTCATGGTTAGTGCATAAGTTAGTTCCTATTTTTAAAATATTCTGTGCCAAGGCCATCAGATACAAATTATTCATTAGTAAAATTAAGTCATCTTACTTTAAAAAAATGAGGATATTATGTTACTTAGATTTTCATATATACTATATATATATGTATCACTATATCTCACCAGGACATGGAAGAGATATTTTTGCAGTTTATATTTGATCAGAAAAATCAAGATTTCTGCCCCCTCTGTTAGAAAATAATCACATTAATAAGAGGTTACAATTATGTCTCAAATGGGCACTATATGGACATTTACATTATTACGTCTATTTAGTTTGGGTGCTTAACAAAGTGTTATATCTTAAGTAAGCTCTTTTACTAAACTATGTAGTCAATAAGCAATGTTATTTGTATGGTGAATTTTCCATTAAGGTAAAATATTTTGGTTATTTGTATTTCTGTTTGGACTTGGTATAGATTTGATTGCATGCTATTTTTTATGGCCATGTTATCATACCTTGATACAATAATCTTGTTTGGAATCAGTTAGAACTGATTTTTATCTAACACAGTTTCTATCTAAGACATAAATTAGTTATTAGTTTTAAGTTGTCTGATCAAAATGACAACAGCCCCTAAAGCTCCCCTTGAAAGTTTCTGACAAACACAGTGGAATTATGTTGTAATACAAAAGACTTGGAAAAATATATATTCATGACAGTTTCTTACTCAATGTATGATCATTATAATGTTGGTCTCCGTTCTTTTGGCTAAACATGTTTTCAAGGTAACTAAAGTTCAATATGTTTTCAGCAAAATCTTTTTTACCTAGTGATTGCTGAATCCCTTCTGACAAAAATTAAATCTTTGACTAAAAGACCTAAGTTTTTTACTTCTTTCCCTCTCCTTTTCCTTTCCCTTTCTCTCTCTCTCTCTCTCTCTCTCTCTGTCTCTTTCTATAACTACTGATATCTCTAGAATATAATAATAAATAAGAAGCTGGGAATGATTTAAGCATAAAATTTCACCTTAAGGATCTGAAAACAAGGCAAGGAAATTAAGAGTTTGCATAAATTACAGGCAATAACAAGTGGGAAGAATGGGGTGTGAGTAGAGGAATAATGGGAGATACCCATTAAGCAACCCCAAACCAAGAAAATTAAGAAAAACTATAATGTCAGCCTCTTTCAGATCAATTTAAGAATGGGAATTGGGCCCATATTTGAGAGGGAAGAATAGTACTATAATTTCTTTTGAAAGCAATGGCAATGAGCCATTTATCTTGTTGGATTTACCATGCTGGTGCCCAGCATGGACAATTAATAAAATATTCTTTTATGGAACTGGCAACTTCATCTTGCTAACTATTAACAAAGTGTCACTAACAACTATGTGCACACACTTGATACATACTCTAAGCTTAAATGAAGTGAAAACACAATCAATAAAGAAATTCAATATAAATAAACCAGTCAACAAAAGAGATCAATATCTGCTTTTTCTTGGGGTAAACATGTAGAGTAGAAGCCCAAGTCAACCTCAATAATTTCATGATAAGCTCATGTTTACAATGAAATATCCAGGTGATATCTGAGTATTTAAGTGAGTCAGCAGGATAGATTATTTATAGGATTCCAAACAACTGGATATTTGGAAGTCCATATACATTAGTCCTCATAAACACCCAGGTAAAATAATCATAGATAAATGTGTTTCCTTTTTCAATAACAACAAAATATATAGTGCATTCTGCCTTGCCCCAATGACATTTCTAAGTTAGAACCAGGATTCGATGTTCTATTTCTGTAAGTATTTTGTAGAGCAAATGACCGCGAATACATTAGAGTCTTTAAATTACAAAGGAATTTTCCAGTATTTTAGCTTCTCTATGGTTTTATCTCAATTTATTTTTATTCCCTAAAATAGTTTTTACCAGTAGTAGCATTATTATTATAAACAGTGTATTTTGTATAATTAAATGATTTAATGTATTATTTGATGCAAATTTTCTTTTTCTTTTTTTTAAGAGTATTGTAATTTCTGAAAATTCTTATTTCTCAAAATACAATGTTAGTCACAACTGGGTCAACTTAATGTCTTTCAAAATCAGGATCCTATCCAAGAACAATAAATCACTCTCATTATTTTAATCACACTACATAAACATTAGAGAAATGTTGAAAATTCAACTGCTGTCTTTCAGAGTTCTTTCAGTTACCAAAAATAAATAAACACACAGAAGGGAGTCTAAACAATATGACTGGAAAATCCTGATAAAGACACATTTATTTTCATTATCTTAGAGTTTTAATATAGCATGATGTTTCACTGAAAACTAAATTTGGTGAGTGTGTTGAATTATAGTAAAAATCTATTTTCTATATTGTTTTGTTTTAGAAAGTAAAAACTTCAAATGTGAACTTTACAAATAATATCTTTTGTTGATTTTTCTTCTAATGGAAAATTGAGATACACTACCCTGTAATCTATGTAATTTTTATAATGCTGGAAAAGATGTTTTGTTTGATTACCACTTATCTGAATGTGAATACCTAGTATGAAAATGAGAATACAAAATTTTGAAGATTTTAGTTTATTACCATAACAGATTAGACTACTCTTGGGAGATTTTGTTATGTCAGGAGGGCACTAAACATGCACATACCCGATATACAGAAAATAATAGAGAGATAACAATTAACCACTGAGGCATAGCCCCATAATTTAATGATTTGGTGAACTATGTATGCATTAAGATAGCTTAGATAGTACAAATAGTATGGTCCATCCAAGTGGTGTGCCTTATTTATGTACCAACATGGCCTTATCATTTCAAAGTAAATTTTTAAAACAAAAGTTATTCAAAAATCTGTTGTTCATGTCAAGGGCTTGAAGATAAACTGCCCTATTTTCCAAAACTAGCCGCTCTCCCTACTTTAGTCGTTTTAATATCATGCATATGAAACAGCCTAAGTAAAATAAGTCAGAGAAAGACAAATATCATATGATTTCACTTATATATGTATTCTAAACAACAACACAAATAAACAAAACCACAGAAATAGGCTCATAAATAGAGAGCAAGATGGTGATCGCCAGAGGGGAAGGGGATGGGGTTGGAAGTGAGTGAAATATATGAAGGGGATTAAAAGTAACAAACTTCCAGTTATAAAATAAATAAGTCACGGAGATGAAAAATACAGCATAAGGAATATAGTTAATGATATTGTAATAACACTGTATGGTGACAGATGGTGAGCACTGAGTAATGTATAAAATTGTCGAATCGCTACGGTATACACCTGAAACTAATGTAACATCATATGTCAAGCACACTTCAATTGAAAAAAAAAAAAAAAAACCTAATGAGACTTTTCACAAAAGTAACACTCTTGATAATGCACAATGATAGTAAATCTTCAGAATGGCGAAGGGTGTTTTTCTTGGCTTCACTACATTATTTTGATGACTATTTTATGCACTGTTTATTTTAACCAGAGGTTTTTAATTGTTATTGGAGTTGTTGGAATCATGAAAACATCTCTGATGATTTAAATAGGTAAATTCCTATATACCATTTGACTAACAGTAGTTCTTTTAGCAATTGTGTGATGAAACAAAGGACATTTCCTCTCCATACAAAAGTTGTGTTTTAATCCGCACAATGTTGCTGACTTCCAAGAAATTAGGTACAAATATTCCCCTTATCCTCATAAAATATTCCCACTGAAATTAGGTGGAGTTCTGATTGGTTTAAATCTGAAGAGCGTGGCTTACTGTCATACAGACTGTTGAAAAATTATGTGAAATAATTGAAATTGGAATGGTACACACCCATAATGCTCACTAGAAAACAATATAATTAAAACCACACTGATATATGACCTTGACCTAGATGGAATCAGTCTTGGACGATTCAGCAAGGCCTGTTTATCTTTGCTTTTTAATATATTTGCTCATCTTTTTTTTTCAGCACTGAGAAGAAAAGAAAATAGCTTATTTTTGTTGGCAAATATCCAAACATCTGTATGTGGGTTTCTACTCTCCTTAATCATCTAGCTAAAACATAGGTCACTTCCTTATTATGTATGTGGAGCTCTGCACAAAGTGGGACGGAACCTCACTGAATTTAGAGTATGGGTATGTGACTTAAAAAAGGTTACTTCCAAATTTTATATATTTGAGTTTAAACTATTTTCCCATACTTTCTAACATTTAATGGTTGTATCTTTTTAATCTAACATATGTATTTTATACCTGATATTAATAAAGATAATTCAACTACTCTTATTAAATATTTCCCTACCTTCTCATTCCATCCCAGTTTGTCCTAGAGATTCTTATACACATACATGTGGACATCCCAGCCTGCATATCCACATCCCTGTAAACAGCTGCCTTGTGGTTACCCTCAGCATCAGGTTTCTTCCACTCTCGAGTATGATCTGCCCTCAGAAGGTGGACCTGGTGAGGAGGCTACAAGACTTCTGGAAGCGGGTCCAGTGACCTATTCCTAGAGTATGGTTCAAAAACACTCACAAGAGGCTATAGCCTCTGGATGAGCAGCCTTTCTTGGTCTATCAGTTTTCTCACCCCGTATAAAGAGGTACCTGCAGGAAGGTTAGAAGAGGCACCTCTAAAATATGGAAGCCCAGCATAGGGGCATTCATACCTGAGAATATGGACATCCAGGAAATGCGAGTTTCAGACAAAGATGGCCAGCCATGTTGGCCCTTTAGAGCTGGAGTAGAGGCAGCTCTAGCAAGAGGTAGGGCGAGCCAGAGGTTGTGAGACTAAAGTGAGCAAGGAGACTAAAGTGAGCAAGATTGTATATCTGTATTGTACAAGTTGGACTCCTTACACTTTATATATCCTTTGTGTTTATTCTTTGGGGCATCTGTTCTCCCTTGTGTTTAGCAATATATTGTGTATTTTCAGCTTATCGCAGCTTTGCTAAAGAGAGCTACTATCTGTATTTGGTTCATTTAGAGCCTTTAGAGGAGATAGCCACTACAAACGTAAGCAAGGAATGAGAGGAGTAATCTAAGGGAGGAAGAGGTTTAGGAGAGAAAATGTAACTGAAGAGAGCAAGGCTCAGATCACTCAAACTCTGTACAAAGGTAACCTTGAAAGTCCTGGGTTTATTTAACTAAAAGAGATCATTTCACTTCTCTCACTTAACTTATTTTTTCTTGTCACTAAAGTAGTCTGTCTAAATTAGTGATACAGCATATGATTTCCTAGTTCAGAAGCTACACATGACTCCCTATTGCCCACTATCTCATATCTAAAATTTTATTCACTCATTATTTATTGATCATCTACTATGTATCAAGCACTATGTACTAGGCATGGGGCATATAAAGACAGAACAAACTTGCTCTGGACCTTACACAGAATGTAGGAGAGACGATAAACCATAAAGGAAGAGAATAGAGCATGGGGGAGAACAAAGTGAAGGTGATGAACTACTTTAGGTTAAGCGGTTGCAGAAGATTACATTGAAATCAGTACCTAAGAAAGAGAAGGACTCAGACATTCACAAAGGAAGAAAAACAGGGTTCCATGAGAGGCGCCTGGGTGGTTCAGTCAATTGAGTATCTGACTTCGGCTCAGGTAATGTTCTCATGGTTTGTGAGTTTGAGCCCTGCGTCGGGCTCTGTGCTGACAGCTCAGACCCTGGAGCCTGCTTTGGATTCTGTGTCTCCCTCTCTCTCCGCCCCTCCCCCCGCCATCAAAATAAATAAACATTAAAAAATTTTTAAGAAAAGAGTGCTCCAGGAAGGGGGGACAGCATGTGCAAAGGCCCTGAAGTGGAAATATTTGCCTTTTACCAAATTGAAAGAAGGGTACTGTACCCACGGTGTAGCAAGGAAGAGAGAAAGGGTGTTGGAATATTAAACAGCAACCATGTCAGGCAGCACTTTTCAGGAGTTTGATATTTTTTTCCTTATAAAAGATTGCCATTGAAGAATCTTGCAGAAGGCATCAGCATAATTGATGTTACATTCTACAAAACTTTTGACTGTTTTGTGAAGAGTGAATTGGAATGGATCAAAAGCTGGACCTAAGATACTATGAGAGGTGGTGGTAGCAGTCTGGTGAGAAGCTATAGGGTTTAGTTTTTGTTCACAGTAGAAACAGTGTTTGAGGCACATTCTAGTGGCAGAACCTGACCAGTGAGGTGAAATTTCTCCAACAAGTCACAGCGTCATGGATATAAACCTGGAAAAAGTAAACGGGATTTTGCTGGAGAGCTGGCAAAGGCAATGAAGATGTTTACTGTTATTATATAACATATAACTGTGGTTATAAAATGGACTGTGGAACGTAGGTTGGAAAAGAAGAGCTGGTGAGAGAGGAGAAGATTAATGGATGAAAGGAGTATGGTAGTGAATAGACTTGAGATTTGAAATTTGTGGAGTAAGAATTTCAGGGTTGATAGAAATGTATTGTGTTTTTTTTTCTTTTTGTTTTGTTTTTGTTTGTTTGTTTATTGGGGGGTGGATTTTTTTGGTGGCAAACCAAGAGCTAACCCTGACTCCCGTAAACATTAAAAACAAAACAAAACCAAAAAATCTTATGATCAAGCCCTGGCAAATGCGGGACTGAAATTCAGGGAAGTTCCTAGGTCGATAAGATGACTCCGTGAAAGCACGATTCATTTCTATTTATCTTTGATCATTTGTATTTTCTAAATCTCCAAAAGAAATACTTTTTGAGTGACTTTTAAATGTGTTTTATATATTTATATTCATTGATTATCCATCTGCATTCAGAAGACAGGCCTGATACACTAATTGTATAATCAGGGAAGTAACCATTACCTACTAAAGCCCTATCAGCTTAAGCAAGAAAGCTGGAAAGCACAGGAGGTTATTTCCAAAGGGTATAAAGTTAGAAAGTGTGATTTCGGAAATCGTGCCACTTCTGATGATAATAAGGAGTGATAAGGGGTGGTGGCTGAGCACTGCAGGAAAAGTCCTAGTCAAGAAATCAAGGTTACTCTTTCCATATTCAATGAAGAGAGAAGATGTCTGACGTATGGGAAGAATTGAAGAAGCCATAATCAAAATAAAGATTATGTATTATAAGAGCTAACTGGAAGGCATGGAAAGAATGGATAGGGAATTATGTGGGTTAAAAGTGTTAAACAGGGAACAATGCATTATATGGAGCAATGGGAATAAGTAAGGGAAAATGGAATACAGAGGTCTCAACCCTGCACTGGCTCCAGGAACCTGTTGTTCCCTATAAGACTCCAGGTCTCTGCACAATCTCTTGTAGTTCTCCTATACTCCCGTATACCTTAGTTATAAGCCCTCAGGTAAATGAATCCTTCTCAAAGGATTCCAATTTGAGTGTATAATTGATTTCCTGTTAGAAGCCTAAGTGATATATCAGCTAACCTAAAACATCTTGTCTCACTTTTTCTCTTTTATATCTTATGGTTAGCAATGGTGGCCAAGTTTTGAATAATTGCTAATAATCAAGCATTATGTCTATATAACATAATAATAGATATTATATTATTTAATATTTTAACCACTCTGTGAAGTAGGTTGTGCTGTCTCCATATTATAAGTGAGAAAACTAAGACTCAGAGATGTTACATAGTTAGTAAGTTGCAGAGCCAGTCTGTTCCAGTGTTTATAATTTTAAATACAAGTATTGTACTGACTCCCACAAGGGGTATATGAAGATGGGTAAGCCTTTTCTCTGCGCTTAAGGCAGCATCTACACACACTCTCACACACACAGTCGCACACACACATTAAGGCAATGAGTCGTAGGTTTCTTGGACAGATATAAATGGTATAATTTTAAAACACTTATGTTCACTATAGTTTGAGGAAGACAAAAAAAAGAAATGGTATACACTCTAAAGAAAGGGTGTTATTGTCCTTATCTGCATACAGTATGGTATTCATTCTTTGTACATGTAAATTACTAAAATTTTTGAAACAGTTATAAAGAAAGTGTGTATATGAGTGTTCTTCAAACTATAAACTGATAGCGGGTACGGAAGAAATACACTTGAAAAGTTCCCTGAAGTCTACCAAAATGAGTCCTAACTAACTTGAGAAGTTAGCTGGATGAAAAGAACATTTATTCCAGTAGGGGTATATGGTGGAGAGTTTAAGCCATTCTGGGCACACAGACAGCCACAGCGAAAAACAGCTCAGTAGATTCAAAGCATGAAGATCAAAGGTGTTATAATTACATTCTATTTCCATTTCTCCCTACTTTCTGTGCATGCTTATTATTTTATGCTGTTTATTCAGCCCCATTACCTATTCCCTCTAGTTCTGAGGTCAACCGAATGGCATTTCCCCTCTAGAGCACTACTAGCTCACATCCTGTAATTGGCTGGTGGAATTAGAGAGGTTGAGGTTATGGGAACAGAAGATTCCCCCTTTAATAAAAATGCAGAATTGTCCCTGTGTGATTTACTTTCACCCATTCAAACATTATTCAGACTCACAGAGGGGTTTTTTTTCTTTCATTTAAAAAAAAATTGAGATGTTTGGTATTAAATTGGTCTGGCTAAAAACCATTAGACAGAGATATTTACAACTTGGAGGAATTCCAGACACTATCAATCCAGACACTTTTGTTAAAAAAAAATCTTTAGACATCATTTGCAATTCACAGGACAGTCGTTTTCATGTAGGGAAAGGTGTTATCTAACAAAATTATATCAAAGACAACACACAAGATCTCACAGAACAGAAAATTGGATAAGAAATGTTCTTTGAGTTTTAAATCTTCATTTTATTCTTAAAAACACAAATATGCTTGTGTAAAATACTTCATTTATGATCTGGCATTTCTGTTGTCAATAGTTTATAGAAAGTGAGAATAGCAATTGACTTATTTATTTCAGGGAAAATTTTGAATCTTTTCTTAAGACAACAGAACTTGAAAACTAAATCAAAAACGTTACCATCCCCAAAGTGCATCTCTTAGAAGCAGAAGCCCAGCCAATCTTGGTAATCTTAATAGTGACTCTTAACCACTGGCAACAAGGGGACTTTTCCATTCAGTACCATCAAAGACAGTTGAAATTAAAGAAACTGAAAATGAAGGAGGTGGTTTGGGTGGAGGGGAACCACTGATGTAATCTAAGCCACATTCAACCAGACCCTGATAAAAAAAAATGTTTCGGTATTCATATTAATTGGATAGATTGTATAGGCTTTTTTTTCTGTTGTGTTTTGCTTTTCCTGGTTATTGTGACTCTGCACAATGGAAATAGAAATTCTAAGGGTTTGTGATGTGTCTTTGCAAGCCTGTGTGTGCTGCGCAGATGGGAGAAGGAGGGAGACAGAAGGGAGGGAGAATGAAAGAGAGAGAGAGGGACAGAGAGAGAGAGAGGAGAGAGAGGGAGAGAGGGAGAGATTGCACAATGGTAGATGGAGCTAGTATTCTTGTAGGCTATTTGGCACCCTTCACAACACATTCCAAACCCCAAATTGACTATGTGAAAATTAACTCTTATGTGGCAGCCTTCATGGATTTAGATTTTCCCAAGTACATCCTCCATTTCACTCTGAGACATTTTGAATTTGGCCTTTTTCTAGGGCAATAGCATCCATGAAAGCTATAAACACAAAAGAGTGGGACTGTTCATCAATCAAGCCCACTGAGTTTTGTTGGTATATATTCTCTTCACCGTGGATAATGTGGAGAAAACAAGATTTGTGTGAAGCCAAAAGAACTAAGACTTGAGACACCAAGAATGGCAGAGCACATAGGGCTACGTGGGATGGGCTAGAGCACAAGGGAGTTAATAATCAAGACAGGTGAACTCTAAAAATTCACTTTTTGGGGAGGTTGGAGGAGAACTGGATTAAAAACTTTCCCCATTTTTTTTTGTTACCAACACGAAGCAATTCCTTTGGGCAAAATTAATCCCTATAGACCTCAGTTTATTCAATGAGTAATGTGGAATATCTTCTACATCAGGATAAAAAAATAATACTTAGCATGCATGGTGAGTCTTCCGTATTCCTCCACCATGTGGCCAGGAGGCTTGGATGGTTGCACCTTTTCTTGCCATAGCCAGGTCCTCAATTGTCAAAGTGATATGCTAGAAATAAGTATTAATTGACTGGAGCTGGTGGGCGAGGTGAAACCAATCCACCACTCAGAGCCAGAAGGACCATTGACATTTGAATTTATGAATCCAAAATGTGTGATAAATGCTCTGTATTTTTCTGTATGGCAGAAAAATAATCAAAAGAGATGGGAAAAGGTCTTAAATAATATCCCTTTATGAGTAACTTTGGGTTAAACCTGTCCTAAACCAAGTGGTTTCTCAATTTTCACTATGCATTTTTCTGTATGGCAGAAAAATAATCAAAAGAGATGGGAAAAGGTCTTAAATAATAGCCCTTTATGAGTAACTTTGGGTTAAACCTGTCCTAAACCAAGGGGTTTCTCAATTTTCACTATGCATCACAATCACCTGGGAAGATTTTTAAACTACCAATGCTCAGGCTTACTCCTCAGAGGTTCTGATTCAGTTATTCTGGGGTGAGACCGAAGCATCACTTTTTTAAGCACTGCTAATGATTCTAATGTACAGACAGGGTTGATAACCATTGAACGGATGGAAACAAAACAGCAGCACTGAATACCACTCCTCTTGCATAAGCACAACAAGCAACAGAGAGGGGGAGAGAGAGAGAGAGAGAGAGAGAGAGAGAGAAATACTAGAGAAATTTGCAATTTGCTCTAGGAGGCAAGGATTTTGTTGAGCTTTGAAGATTAAGAAGGATCTGAATAAAGGGGAGAAAATTTCAGGTTGAGGAAGCAGAACAGATAAAAAGAACAGTGGTATAAAACATTCCCGTAAGTTGAGTAGATGTAGAAGACTGTCATGTTGAGGCTATGAGAAATTAGATTGGCTAAGTGTATGGAGCTATTGAAATTGGCCAGCTTTTATCTTTCCAGTGCTCGCTAGACTGTCATATATACTTGCAATACCGAGTGTTACAAAAGCATTCAATCTAAGTGTTAGTAACTGAATGAATAACCACTTTACTACTTTCAAAAACAAAATAATTCAAGTTTTTGACCTGACCAGCAAAGTAGAGAAACCCTTAACCAGGTAGGGAGAGCTGGTAACTGGAAAGTCTCTGCCTGTTTTTCTTGTTTAGATACCAGGAAGAGATGTAAATTGTTTCTGAAAACGGTTTCTTATGAAAACAGTGTAAGAACTCCACAACCCATGGAAAATAATGTAACTTGGCATCCATGTTGGAGGAAGTGCATATCCTAAGGATCACTTTTCCTCTCTCTAACAATATTGAACTCACTGGGACATAAAATAAAATGGTTCTGTACATCATGTCATCAGTAAGTGCCTAAAATAGAGCTTTGTAACAGGTGGGTACAGTAGTCCCCACTTTGTCTTCCATTTCGATTTTCAGGGTTTCAGTTACCACCAGTCAACTGTGGTCTGGACGCAGACGCTCCTCTTCCTGATAAATGGTCAGAAGCAGCTTAACGCTAAGTCACAATACCTAAACCATTCACCTCCATCTCACCACATAGGCACTTTATGGCTCACATCATCGCAAGAAGAAGGAGGGTGAGTACAGTACAAGACAATATTTTGAGAGAGAGACCACACAGAGTTTTTATTAAGTATATCGTTATAGTTGTTCTATTTTATACATTATTGTTATTAATATCTTAATGTGATTATTTATAAATTAAACTTTATCATAGGCATGCATGTGTAGGAAAATAACATAGTACGTATATGGTTTCGTGCTATAGTTTTGGCATCTACTGGTGGTCTTGGAACGTATCCCCCACAGATAAGGGAGACTACTGTATTCGGTGCACGTCTGAAATTAACAAACACAACAAGTTTATGGTCCTTGTTTTTTGTTTTTCTATTATTGCCCTTTTGTTTTCTTGCATTTGGGTTCTTATAGTCTTTCTCCTAATTAAAGTCTTTTTGTTTTCTTCACGTGTCTTGCAGAACAATGCACCTGTGCAGCTAGCCTCTTGGTTTGGGATGCATTTCTAAAGTCAAAGTAATGGAAGCTTTTAAGTAGCTTCAGACTAAATCCACTTAACATGAGGGAAAGGTTAATGGATATAACCAGACCATGAAAACAGAGCTTTACATGCAATTTCTTTGCTATTTAACTTTGTGTTTTGGAGGCAGCTAAAAAATAACCCAGGCACACCTGTGCCATTAAGTAATACTTTATAACGTAGACTTTAAGTTATGCTATGTTTCCAATTAAGGGCTGATGGCTAAGTAGTTGCTTTAATTTATCTGGTCCATTTGAATGATTTCAAGTTGGCATCATTTTTTCCATGATTTGCAAAAATAGTAACAATAATATAAAGCTCTTCCTGTGACTCATCAATGATACTATTTTTAGTCTTGGCCTTTCTGCTTATATTAACTGATAAACAAAAATAAAGTGCCTTAGGTAATAAAATTTTAATAATAATAATAATAATAATAACAATAATGATACTCAACAAAAAATCAGCACTATGCATAATCATAGAGGAATTCTCAAGCATTTTTCTCCATTTTATAGATAAGCTGACAATCAGATATTTTCCTACAGCCTATAAAAATCTCTATGTCATTGTTCGGTGTCTTCAGTTATATATTTTTGAAAATCGCATGCCCAGAAACCATAAACAAAGAGGACTTTGACACTTTTGGATTAGAGAATGGTCAGAACCAGGATAGGCTCTGAGAGCCGGTGTTGGCTTTGAGTCTCTCTTAAAGGAGGCACATTCCAAAGAAGGGGTTTTGTTGGAGTTTCATAGTGAGTGGCTCACTCACATCAGAGACTCCCCAGTATTGTAATCTGAAAATTTTCTACTTCTCATCTAGATTTCCCTTAGATCTTGTTTTTAATTCATCCATAATCTTACTGCTTTATATAACACATCTTTATTTTATTATATATTCCCTTCTAGTCTTTCAATTAGTAAAATATTTTTAGTCATAAGCCATATATATATATATGTGTATATATATATATATATACACATATATATATATGGTTTGTATATATATAAAGCTTGTATATATGTAAAGAGAGATAGTATCTTGTATGCACAAAATAACAGACACATCTGTATTTCCTTGTGTACTTAGGAAAAATTTTAGCATCATACCAATATTGCAAAGAGTCTTAGAATGTCCAGTCCAATGATCCATCTGATTTTAGAATCCTCTTCTACTGCATTCCCATAAGCATTGTCTAGGTCAGCTTTGAATATTCTCAGGGGCAATCCACCATCAAGTCTTTGGATAACTCTAATCATATTTGAAATTTCTCCCCCATATCGCACTGTGCTTTCTGCTTATGTTTCTTTCTTTAGTCTTTGACAACATACAAATTTGATCTAATGGGTCTTCCACATGCGAATGCACATACCACTTCTATTTCTTGCAGTAATTCCTTAAATGATGTAGTTTCCAAATCAATCTCTCATCAAGCAACATTCTCAAGAGTATTACATTGAGGGGTATTCCATTTCCAATTATAGAAAAACGTATGAAAGTAAGTATGAAAGGAAGGCCAAGCATTAGCTTGACTGCTTTGTATTTTGTTTTATTTCATTCCTGTTGGCCCGTATCAAAGTTTATCATTAAATAAAATCACAAGGTTTCTAACCATCACATGGTTGCTAGCCAACACTGTTTGATGTTCATCACTACTAGGTATGTTCACCACAACTATAGTTTATCCTTACCATGTGAATTTCTAATGTGCTCAGGTGTGTAGCCTTAGAAAAGGTGTCTTTATCTCAAACTTCAGGTTAAATTCTAAATCCATGTTCATTGTGATTAATTAGTTTTCCTTTCCAGAATTGATTAAGAAATGGAAGGACATGTGACTCAGTTGTAGTCCATGAGATGTGTAAGAAAGTCTATTGTGAGGGGGTAAGGAGACCGGTCTCTGAAAAATAATTTCCTACAAGGAAAAAGAGAACACCTAAAGGGACAGCTTCCCTTCTGCCGGACATTATCTGATCTTCCTGTAATGCCTGGGAATACAACAACTTCCTTGCAAGCATGAGGTGAATTAGCCATGCACAGAAAGGTCAGGCGGAGGCACAGAAGATGAGAAAGTAGGTCTCTTTTGTTTAGTTTAAAAATTTCAAGGTAAATTTAAATCCAGTGAAATAGAGGTTAAAAAAAAAACCTATGAATTTTGACAAATCAATATGGTCATGTAACGATCCCACAGTCAAGGTACAGAATAGTTTCATGACCCTAGAGAGTTCTCCTGCATCTTTGCAGTCAATCACCTTCCTCCACTTCTGGCCCTTGGTAACCACTGGTGTCTTCTCTGTCATAGTTTTGCCTTTCCCAGAATGCCATATAAATAGAATCATGTAGTATATAGCCTTTGACTCTGGCTTTTATCACTGAGCATAATGGGTTTGAGGTTCATCTATGTTATTACATAAGTCAGTGGCTTATTTCTTTTTATTGCTGAGTAGTACTCCATTTTATGCATGTGACATGGGAGCATTGGTTCTTGATGATTTTCAACCACAGAATTAATCAGATTGAAAGCCATCCTACTCTGGGACTTATTGATAGGTGGGATAATTTTTCCCTTTTAAGCTATTTTGGTATGTGTTGTCCAACTCATTCCAGATTGACCCATCCTAATATTAATGGCAGCAAACATCAAGTTCAAATGTAAGATGGTATATTTATTCCTGCTAGCCATTTCACCTAAAGTGAGTTCATTCAAAATAAGTTTCCCTAAAACTCCATTCGATAGCCCATTCATTTAAATTCTGTCTTGTTAGATTGAGTACACAAAGCGGCTGTCAAGCTATATTTTTGCCCTAATTTTGTCATTTAATATGTGTGATATTGTTTTATTTATGCTCTTACAACTGGGTAAACTTACCTTCTATAAGCTAATCAAACATAACAATATAAGAAAAGTTATATATATTGAAATCTAGTCACCTTGCCTTTTATTATACTTTTCGTTTCTTCTTTATGCAGTTTATCTAACCTTCCCAATGGGGATGAACATGTTATTCCAATTGTTTCTCGATTTTCTGTAAATCTTCTTTTCTGTTTGAAATGTTTGTCTTTAGTAATGTGGAATGGTGATCTAATTAATTCTTGTACATACTGATATTCAATTATTTCAGCAAAGTTTAGTAATGATGGCACCTTTCTATAAGTCATATTAACCTAGAAACATAATGGGTAACACTTATTCAGCATGTATAAAGTCGTTTACATCTCGTAAAGATTTTACTTATATTCTCTCATTCATTCTTCACCACCGTTATCTCAACTTTACAGAATTAAGCTTAAATCTTGTATCACCATAGTAACATGTCCCAAATTAAATTTTCTACACTTAATTTTGTGTAATGTCATAAAAAGTATGTTCAGCAATGTGTTCCCTTTTTGAAGTGTATTTCTTTTGGCTATAAGGCTAAAGTTTCATTTTATTTCATTAATTTCTCAATGCTGATGAAAATAAATATGCCAGTCTGCTACACTAAAATCCAATGGTTGCATTCAGATAAATGTATTCATATGGTTCCTATCTCTGTTTTATATTTTGAGAATTGTTCCAGCTAAAAAAACTTAATAGCAACAACATAACCTATTGTCAATACATATGGGGGCCCCTTAGAAAGTAGCAACTAAGCCTGTGTCCCTTATCACTCACCTGATATGCAGTTAATATATTTCACTAGGTATGATAGTTATATTCATGTGCTCTGCCTTGTGTTTGTCTTCATCTCAAAAAGGATTAATCAAGTCATCAGATCACATACTAAAAGTACACAGACAACACTAAGAATCTTCTGTGAGTACTTTATAAAACTTCATTTCCAACATGATAAAGCTACCATGAGGTGATTCCCTAAATCATCTGTGAGTATTTGAGGGAAGACATCAATGCCTTTCCTAGCCAGTCATAAAGCAGGTTGCCCTGGAGGGTTTGCTGGTATTCCTGCCCAGTGGATTTTCTTTTTTCATAATTTGTTTTTATAGTCAGTGAGTATATTTAGTCATGTCTCCATTAATCATCTCCAGGGGAATCAGCCAACAAAGGTTATGATGTTCTGTTTTAGGATGTCAGTCCTGGTGTTTGCTTGAACACAAAAATCTCCTAGATAATTAGCCATGGCAATTCCAAAGCTAATGCTTGGAGGCCTTCCTTCAATTTAGGAAAGAACCCTGGGAAGCTACAAGAAAGGCCAGAAAGTAGGAGAATGTCTCTGTTTGAAATAGTCTGAGACTAATGTATAAATATGTGTAATGAATAAGCAAGGAGGATTCTTACTTCATGAAGCAATTGTTTCTGCCCCAGGCATCCGTGTCTTTGCAGTAATAATGATAGATGCCCCTGCCGCAGCTTTCTAGGCTAGAGCTGCAATGAACAAAGGGAACACATGAGTAGTAAAGGCTACCAGCTTATCACGTCTTGTTGCAGATTGTTTGATTTCTTTCTATCAACTTAAACAGGCAGGGCATTCGAGGAAGACCTATGTGTAGTTTATAGAACATGGGGAGGATTGGGAAAAGCCTGCTTGGGGAATTTCACTCTATTTCACATACTACCTCTGTCACATCCATGTTACCTTGGCCAATTCCCTAGTTTCTGTGTGCCAAAGCTTCCTTACCTTATAGAATAAAAATAGTATCCATCTCATAGGGTTGTTAAAAAGACTAAACAAACTATTTCATGTTAAGTGCAAAGAACAGTGTCATGCGTATTATAGGCCCTCAATTAATTGGTAGCTGTCATTACCATTGTTGTTGCATATATGAATTACAGTTGTACTATAGGACATCATTTAAAACATTTCATACCTTTTACGTACCAGAATTCATCAAATATTTGGGTTCCATTAAGTACCAAAACACTTGAATGTCGAGAAACTCTCAGTATCTTTATGAACTAACTAGAATTCACCAAGAAGGATTAATCATACAATGTGTTTAGATGCTTAAAGATACATAAATGCCATTATTCTTCTCTGCATGTTAGTCAGCATGAATATACATTTTCTATATTTTTGTTTTAGTTGTTTTCAAAACAATATTTGTTCTCATTTATAAGGTGCTAATTAAGAAAGAAAAAAATTTTTGAGACCCAGAACTAAGACTGATTCTTACTGTTGGTATAGTTTACTTGAACTTGCTAAAGAAAGATCACCTCAGCTGCATTATTTTTCAACTCTTTTCTATTTCTACTAACTCTTACATCTCTTTGCCCTTGAACTATGAAAAAATAACCAACTATTTGGGTATAATAGCAATTGTACAGTAGGTAATATGTGTAGAGCACCTATGAATACTCCAGGCTGTTGTGAGTGCTTCTCATGTATTATCTCATGAGGTCTTTACAACTCTAGTGGGTCTTATTATTATTACCCCCACTTTATAGATGGGGAAACTAAGGCATAGAGAATATGAGGGACTTGTTTCAGATCACATAGCTAGGAAACCAAAGGGCTGGGACTGAAACCCTACAGAACATGCCTTTCACTACCTAAAAGCCAGCCAGCCATTCAGAGTAATCATAATCATCCATGTGGCTTGACTGGTCATCCAACAATAATCTTCCTGGGTGATTATTTTATACAGAATTCTGTTTTTATTTGTCTGAATATCTTTCTTTTTTTTTTCAATATATGAAATGTATTGTCAAATTGGTTTCCATACAACACCCAGTGCTCATCCCAAAAGGTGCCCTCCTCAATACCCATCACCCACCCTCCCCTCCCTCCCACCCCCCATCACCCCTCAGTTTGTTCTCAGTTTTTAAGAGTCTCTTATGCTTTGGCTCTCTCCCACTCTAACCTCTTTTTTTTTTTCCTTCCCCTCCCCATGGGTTTCTGTTAAGTTTCTCAGGATCCACATAAGAGTGAAAACATATGGTATCTGTCTTTCTCTGTATGACTTTTTTCACTTAGCGTAACACTCTCCAGTTCCATCCACGTGGCTACAAAAGGCCAGATTTCATTCTTTCTCATTGCCACGTAGTACTCCATTGTGTATATAAACCACAATTTCTTTATCCATTCATCAGTTGGTGGACATTTAGGCTCTTTCCATAATTTGGCTATTGTTGAGAGTGCTGCTATAAACATTGGGGTACAAGTGCCCCTATGCATCAGTACTCCTGTATCCCTTGGGTAAATTCCTAGCAGTGCTACTGCTGGGTCATAGGGTAGATCTATTTTTAATTTTTTGAGGAACCTCCACACTGTTTTCCAGAGTGGCTGCACCAGTTTGCATTCCCACCAACAGTGCAAGAGAGTTCCCGTTTCTTCACATCCTCTCCAGCATCTATAGTCTCCTGATTTGTTCATTTTGGCCACTCTGACTGCTCAACGTCGCTCCTTATCAGGGAAATACAAATGAATATCTTTCTAAATATGCTATTGTCTTATCATTAAAAATGACAACTATCATAAACACAAAACAAGAGGGTTACTTGTGTGTCTGATTTCCTTCTTGCCCACACGTGTAGTGAGCACAACTTCTAAGATCAGGTGATCAAACAAAAGAAAGATTGGGTCCTTAATCTCTAGATTTATGAGACTGGACTATAAAGTAATAGAAGCAAGTTTTTAAAACAGCTCCAAATGAGTTCTGTTTCAGTTCGGTTTTGTAACAGCTCAATGGGGATGTGGTTATCATTATAAGTTCCCACTACTCTTACTGGATTTCCTTTTATGTCTGAAAAACATTTCTTTTTCTTTTTTTTTTTTTTTTTCTTAATTTTACTTAGTGGTGAATGGTCATGTGTTGAAGAAAGAGGATTAATTTTTGGAAGGAGCCAAAATTCATTTAAACAAAAGTATAAGTGACAAACTATTTCAGTGTTATAGCAAAGAAAGAAAGTGAGGGGGTGGGGAAAGAAAGAGTTTCTCTAATGTTGTTATAATGAATGAAATTCTGTAAAGTAGTCTCCAGGAATATTTTGAGTTGTATTGAGTTGTATGCATTGGAACATATGGGTAAGCTCCACATTTGACAGCTATAAAGGAAACATTCCTTCTGTTAAAACTTTGAGGAAAACGTTTTTAACTTGTATTTTATTATTATTTTTTAACGGGCACTGAGTCAAAAATCCTGAAATTTTTTGAGCTCCACAGAAGATAGCAGGATGGTAAAGAAAAGAAGTTGGTTAGAATGTGAATTTCATATAAACTTAAACTTAAGTCCTTCTTATCATCTTCTTAAGCAGCCAATGCTCCATTTCTACATACTATTTCTCCTAGGTCACACTGCTCTGGAATTTTGGGCTCTAATCCAATTGTAACTGTGGAAAGAGAATAGTTTTAATAATAATGGAATCTGGCTGTTATTATTCAAACTTTATATCATCCTGGAACCAAAACATCTTGTTTGCAAGATAAGACCTTCCATAAGCCTATATTATCTATCACGGTATTCCTAAGTTCAAATAGCAAAAGTACCCAGTTTTCTTTCAAGTGTATTTCTCACCTGTTTCAGCTAGATCACCTTCTGAATTATATTCCACCATCCCCCCCCACTTCTCCATGCCAAACAATTTTTAAAGTTTCAGGAAAGCACTCTGGATTGTGTTGTTCATGGCAAAGTCAGCATGGCTAATTCTTCCTGAGTGTTCTCAAATTGTGGCTTGTGGCCAAATCCAGAAATGCAAAACAATGTGATTTCTGTAGTTTCCTACATGATCCAATTTAAGGCATTTGGGGTGCTAACATTTTAGATCATTAAGAGGGCTTTTTAATATTTTTTTGTTGAAATAGTCCCTAAAAATTATTTGCATGGTCAGTAATAGATAAATTATGTGGTCAATTAATGGTATTATAAACATATGGTTATGTAACCTCTAAACCCAAAGATCTATCATAAATAAATAAGACAGAATTCAAATCCTGTGAGAACAAATTACATGCCTCCAGTTTCCCTTAGGAAACAGCTGTACTGAATCAGGTGGATTGATGAAGGCCAACTACATTTGGCCTTAAGAGTTGGCCTTAATTAGCAGCCATGACTCTCACTAAAATTTATGAGGATAAACTTGCCTTGGACATAAAGTTACCTGCTTTTTTGTTATCTCGAGTCATGCTCATTGGCATCCACAGAGCACTTTAATATGGTCAGACCTGCATGTAGAACTTGATAGCATCTTATTCCTAAGGCTTCTTAGGGTTGAATGATATTTTCTCTAGATACATTGAACAACAAGTTTCCATGAAGCTTACAGATTACTAAATGAGTTTTCCTGCTAGCTAGACGTAATGTGAGTAAAACCCAACATTAGAAAAGTCTTATGTATGTTTTTACAGACATTTATAGCTGTTGCCAGTTGCTAAAGGCTAAGTCGTTTTATTTAGCAAAAATACTAAAAAAGGTAAGGTTTTTCAGATAGTCACCACTATCTGAAATTTGATAAGCTCTGAAGTTTTATGAGGTTTAGAATAGAAACAATATCTTTGCAGACAGCTTCAGGAGATGCATGCGGGATCCATGAAGCACAATAAGTTTTTACTTTTCACCAATTATCCCTGCCTAGAAATTGCCAGATGGTGCTTAAGAGATTGACTAGATCACTTAATAATCTATAGATGGAAGTGAGACCAACTTTTATAGGAACAAGTGGACATTATTCAGTTATTCAAAAAATACTAGGACTAACATTGACTAGGTAGATAATCTAATATTTAGTCATTATTAAATTAATTTTTGTAAGGATGTTTAGAGATTTTCTGATTTGAGAGAACATAAGAAACAGAATAACTCAAATCCTACAAAACAGGTCAAGATTTAATTAGTCAATTACATCTTATTTAATACTCTGATCCATTTCCTTATGCATTTAAGACCACTTTTGACTCCTATTTAATGTAAGTGAATGAATGGGTATTTAATAAAGCCAGTACTTAATGAGTAGCTTTTACAGTATTTTTTCACAAAGAACCTTGCAGGACTATTACCCTATCTCAGAGAAAAGACCTAAATTGTCTTCCTCTGAGAAATAAAACTTCATCTGTGCACTTTTGATTGGGAGTTCAATATTTTGCCAATTTGTTAATAAGATCGGGCATAAGCATACATCTTATTCTGACTAGCTGTGAACATAGCTGTTAATTTTGGTAAAATTATATTACAAAAAAACTATAGAAAATTTGTGAAAATATACTTTAATGAAAAATTATCCATAACCACCAAGGCATAACCAGTCTTAGCATTCTGTTGCATAGTCACTTAGGCATTTTACTGTGCACATAGGATTACATATATGCATTACAATATATAAACACATATGCATTACAATATATAAATTATAAATTTATAAAACAGTAGGTAATTAAATATACAATACAAAATATGGCATAATAAAGCTTTTGAGATGAAAAAATCTTTAATTCCACAACAATAACTACTTTGATAAGAAAATTATAACCGCACTTCTGTTGTTTTAAGGCAATACTTTTAGCACACATTCATTTCAAATTCTTCCAAGAAGTGAAAAACCATGACGTTTGCATCTGAAGCGTTTTAGCCTTTTTGGGTGACAAGTCAGCAGACATAAAAAAAAAAAGCAATAACATAAAAAATTCCAAACATCTTATTACCATATGGGAAGCAGCTGTTCTTTTTCACGCTGGTGAAGGGAGATTTGTATGCTCTTTGCTCTATCTAGCCTACCGGGGCCTGATCACTGAAATCTCGCTCCTGCTCAGATACATCTCCGAAGGCTGGTGGTGATACAGATAACATTCCCTGGAATTTATTCTAAGACAAGCACTGTGCTATGAATTTTATAGTCATTACCTCATTTAATTCTCCAACCACTATTTTAAAAGATGAAGGAACGCAGGCTTAGGAAGGTCACATATATTGCCCAAGTTCATACAAATTATAAGTGGCAGAGGCAGGATTTTCATCTGAATGTTGCCAGAGCCCTTGATCACAGCACAGTGTTATCCTGTATGCTTCTGAGCAGCTACATTCCACTGTTGACTAGGAGATTAGTAATTGGATGTCTTTTGCTGGAACCCTCCATACTGTATCAGTTGTCTCCACATCTTTAAGTAAATACTCTGGCTTTCAGAAGATAGCCTGGCCTTGGAAAATCTATCATTCTACTCCTGGGAAATCTCCTGATACACTGTTCCTCTTCTAGCAAATTTTTTGTCCATTTCTTGGCTCAGTACATTGAACTAATTCCCATGCAGAATCAATCATTAGCTATTTCTACTTTATTCCTCTCACCCAGACCTGAAAGCTTTATGCCTCCCCCTAATATCAACTTGCATATACTTGTCTCGTCTGCAGTCTTCTAGGCATTTGAGACATTGGAGGGATCTCCTGACATTTCCAAAGTAATTTAGCTCCTCAAAAGTCTTCCATCTAGTTTTCCAGTTGCTCAGATCAAAATTTTTGTGGAGTCAACCCTGAATCCTCTTTAAATCATGAGCACATCCTTTGGGTTCTACTTTCTTTTTTTTTTTTTTTTTAATTTTTTTTTTAACGTTTATTTATTTTTTTGAGACAGAGAGAGACAGAACATGAACAGGGGAGGGTCAGAGAGAGGGAGACACAGAATCCGAAACAGGCTCCAGGCTCTGAGCTGTCAGCCCAGAGCCCGACGCGGGGCTCGAACTCACGGACCGCGAGATCATGACCTGAGCCGAAGTCGGCCGCTTAACCGACTGAGCCACCCAGGCGCCCTATGGGTTCTACTTTCAAAATAATTTCAAGATACAACCACTTCTTACTTTTTAACATTGCCACAATTCTGCTCCAAGCCTCTCCTCCCTTCTACCTGTGATTCTTCTCTTCTACCTTTGCCTCCTATTCCATTATGCACACAGAGGCCAGAGGGATCCTGTTGAAACTCCTGTTAAATCGGGCCACTCTTCTGCTCCAAGCTCTCCAGATGCTTGCATCTCAGACCAAAAGCCAGGTGCCCGCAAGGCCCTTTTTGCTCTGACCCCCACTACCCGCTGCCCTACCAGTCTCCCTCCATTCTGTTTGTCTAGCCAAACTGGTCAGCTGCACTTTCCCAAATAAGTCCAGCATCTTTACACTTTGCCCTTGTTTTGCTCTTTGTCTGAGACATTTTTCTGACCAATAGACATATGACATGATTCCCCATCTTATTTCCTGTCTTTGCTTATACGTAACATTTTTTTTAGAGAAGCTGTTCCTGAGCACCTTATATAAAATAGCAGGTGCCAGCCTCAGTGTGACTTAATCAGCCATTCCTTTATTTTTCACAATAACAGTTATCAAAACCTGACCTATAATATATTTATTTCTCTAATTACAAAGTGCATCTCCACTAGAATATAATTTCCATGAGGGGAAGGAGTCTGCTGTGTTTACTGCTATATTGTCAGCCTAGAATAGTGCCTACGCACAACAAATATTTGGTGAACACATGAATAGAATTCACCTTACTTTTGAGATATCCTCATTTTAGAATGATACTAGTTACTTTATAAGTAGGGTACTCCCTAATGCAAGTCACTTTAAAAATCATACTTAAAGTTTATCATTTATTTTAATAATTTATATGTTGAGACTTGAGTCCAGAATTAAATTTATCACAACATTATGAAATGTAAATAATTAAATAGGTATCTAAACAGGTAGACAAATTAATTTTTTGATGATGTATATTTATAAATAGCACTCGATTTTGTCCAGTCAGATGCCTTACTGTCAACATTGCATACTTTGGCTATATGCCATTTTATAACATTGAGAATGTTCCCAAGTGCAATAATGCTATCTTGGCTTCTCTTTTCCCCTTTGTTGTTCCTATTTCTGAGGTTTCTTACCTCCTTTACCCATAGCTCTTCATTAGAAGACCATGGTAGTTTTTAAGGCGGTCACTGCAAGGGAAGAAATTCACTTTCCCAAGATTGGATAAAAATCTATTCGTTGTTTCATGTAATATTTTCTATTTCTTCCTAGAAACCATTTAACAAAAGCCACCAGGACGAACAATAAGAGGAAAATAAAATCTCGACCGAAAGAATTATAGCTATGCTTACAAATTGAAAACTTATTAAAATTAAACATTCATAAGGCAAGTTGGCCTTTAATGCAATTCTGAATACTATCCAATTTCATTTAGAAGATGAACCTGAGATCAAATGGGTTTTTACCCAAAAAAATCCACATAAAAAATAACTTAAGCCAAATACTGATTAATATGCAAAGAAAGGAGGAGACAGGAGCTAATTTAAGGAAAAGACCTGGGTTTTTTTTTTTGTTTTGTTTCTTTCTTTCTTTCTTTCTTTCTTTCCTTCTTTCTTTTTTTTCCCCCATTTTTGGTGGTTTATTATGACCAGGACTGAAACCATCTATTTACAGTTTTCAGGGAAAGAAAGTATTTTTTTCTGACCACAGCTGAAAAGAGACCCTGACAGAGCTTTCCTGCTCCCCATCTCCCATGTCATCAGTGTTTTCTGGGAGAGGAATCTGAGGTGGTTTTCCAGCTAAGTGGTTACAGCTGTTTCCACAGCATCAGTCAGATGGAGTTTCTGCTCATGTTGACTTTGGCTTCAGTCTTCCCCTGGAGCCCAGCAGCGTAAGAGCATTTGCTCTGAGGCCTGGGGCTCTGGACAAACATTCCAGTTTCTGAGTCCTTAACATTAGCATTTGATGAATTCTTCTCTTAATTTCTCCTGGAGAAAAGTCAAAGATACTGGAGAGTCCCCTTTGCCCTGTGACAACTATGGTATTTCCCCCACACAGAACCTTTCCTATTTTCTATGTAGCTGAAAACCTGGAAAATAGCATGTACAAACTATGCCAATCTATAAAAATACGCATTCTTTTAAATATGTTTCAACACATTTTGACAGTTTTCTGAAATTCCAGACTCCTTTGAAGACTTTAAAAGTAAAAGAGAAAAATAGACTTTAAAGCAGACCCTGAAATATTTGTGTCAAAGGCTTTATGAGAAAATATGAAATGTAGTTACAGAGTTAATTAAGGGGGTCAGCTGTCATAATTGCACTGAGGTAGAAGAGCACTTCTTAATGTTATTTTGATAACCTTTCAAAAATAGTAAGTCTAATGCTTACTTTTGGTTAAAATAATTTCTATGTGGATCCTCACACTAATCATAAGAGGCAAAATTAACGATTGATTCTTCAACATCTGAAGGATTACTCACAAAGTATTATAACAAAATGGCAGTAGGAAATGGTCCACTTTTGTGGACCAGCATCTAATCGGTCCAATCATATAATGGATGAAACCTGCCTGCATTTGGGATAGCAGTAGAGGAATATGGCTGTGGTTTCCATAGAAGAATTCCAATTATAAATGAGGGAGAACATTCTGACAAAGGTTATAAAAACAATCATTTGGATGACAAAAAGGACTTTAGAATCTTTTGCCTGGCAAGTTCTGAAAGCTTGTTTTTTTTTAACTTATTGTAATAAATCTGCCAGTGTAGTCAAAGTAGGCATGAAAGTGGTAGTTAATGACATTTCAAAGTTCTATCAAGTCCACTCCTATTTATATAATTCTGCATAAAGACATAAAACTGCTACATGCTTGACCAATTTATTTTACACACACACACACATACACACACAGGTAAATTTTATTTATCATTGTAGTATTGTATACCTCCGTGTATGTTTGTATTATTTAGAAAATAAACTCCATCAGCATACCCTTGATTCTTATACTGTTTCATTACATAAAGCACATAACAAGTAACCTGGAACCCATGACTGTATTAATTTATGTTCTTTGCAATATTATCCTAATGGTAAATAAATAAAATATGCATTGTTCATATGGTTGTGCATTGTTTATACCCCATCTATTTCTGGACAATTTAAAAGCTTGAAAAAAAAAAAAGGTCCACTTTGACAATATAGTCTGACACATCAGAGTGTGGTCTCTGGAGATGGGTTGCCTGGGATTAAGTTCTTTTTCAGTTTCTGGCTACCTGTGTGACCCTAATTATTTATGCTCCGTGCCTGTTTTCTCATTTGTAAAGTGAAAATAATAAAGGCATTTGCACTTATAAGGATTAAATGCATTTAAGAAAGGTCTGTATAGAGCACCAGACATAGAATTCACTCTCAATAAAGAAATGATTATTTTTGTTGTTGATTTTCTATTTTAATGCAACTCACCACTTAATGGGAAAAAAATGTTCTCTATAACATTGTGCCTGTGGTCATCTAACATAACCTTGAATATTAAGGGACTTGCTTTCTGGAAGAGTTCAGGGCTTTTTGGATAGCCCTATGGGCCGGAAGTTTCAGTGTTCAATTTAAGCAAACTCTGTGTTCCTGAATTTTCTGGATGTACAGATCAAGTCAGATCATTTTCTACATCTTCCCCATTACAGCCTTCAAATAAAGCTTTCTTTAATTCCACTCCTAACTTTTACCTATAATTACTCCTACAGGCAGGCCAAACACCCTCCATGCATTCAGATATTTCTTCTATTATATAATTTCATTAGTCTCTTACCATCTTAGTGAGGTGTAAAAACTTTGAATTTTTTAGTCTCTGAGCCTCATCGGTATCTTTTTTTTTCCCTGATGTGGACACATACTTATATTAAAACCAAGAAAATATCTGGTCATGTTGTTTGTGGTCTAATAAAACCCCTTGATATATTTCATATACATTTCATAAATCAGCCTCCTGTAATTCTTTCCTGTTATTATTAGCATAAATATTAGCACTAGGATTTCTGATTTCAGCAGTGACAGAGTAGCTTGTATCAAACCGACCCACTGGCCAAGAAAACCTGTAAATGTTGGGTAGAACAACAAGAAAGATGGCAACACAAACATACCAGGTAGGTGCGGTCATTAGCAATCAAATAAGACAGCCATAACTTGAGGGGCCCACGTCACTATGAGAAGGAAAATAGATTGAGATGCTTGGGGACCTGCTCTATCTCTTCTTTCTCTCCAAGAAAGTCATAGGCTGGAGTTTTTAGCACTCCCACAAAGTTGTGGAAACAAAACTACAATTCAGAGCTACCAAAGCAGGCAGATCCCACAGACAAGGGAACCACAGAGAAGAAAGCCTCATAATGGGTATGTTTTTCTCTCTTCAAGATATTTGCCTAAACCAAAGCTTCAAAGAGAAGAGAAGGGAAGACACCAAGTAGAAAATGACTACCAAGGCCAGAAAGCCAGGCAGAGTTCTTGGCATTTTATAGGACTGTGGGGAAAAAAAAAATTGTCGTTTGGAGGTGCCAAGGAGAAGTTTTGGTAAACACTCTGGGCTTTCAGTTTAGACCCATGAAAGATTACGATGTAGGGAAAAAAAGCACAAGCTAGAAATAAATCAGTCTGCACAGAGCCTGCAACCCAGCAACAGTCATCTCAGTCTGTGATTGATTCAAGTCATCTATACCCTAACTGTTACTCTCAGGGAAAAACTGATCTCTGAAGGAATATAATTCAAAGCCAGCACTTGTACATTTTTTTAAACAAAATATCTGAAATTCAGTATAGGTATGTGTGTGTGTGTATATATATATATATATATATATATGTATGTATGTGTGTGTGTGTATATATATATATATATACACTTGCCTTTTAAAGAAATTAACAAGAAGGCATAGTCTTTAATATTTATAGAGTTAACTGAGTCTCTTTCCTGTGTTACTAACATTCTGCTGTTGGGCCTACCTATGGGACGTTTTGTTTGGTTTTATGACATTGTATTTTTCTGTTCTAAAATTTCCATTTTGGGGGCGCCTGGGCGGCTCAGTTGGTTAAGTGTCTCACTTTGGCTCCGGTCATGATCTCACGGTTCGTGGGTTTGAGCCCCCCGTCGGGCTCTGTGCTGACAGCTCGGAGCCTGGAGCCTGCTTCCGATTCTGTGTCTCCCTCTCTCTCTGCCCCTCCTCTGCTTGTGCTCTCTCTATCTCTCTCAAAAATAAACATTTAAAAAAAGTTTACATTTCCATTTTTAAAAATGTTTTATTTCTTTAAGGAGACTTTCTATTTTTTCATTTATTTCAAGCATGATCATAATCAGTCATTGAAGCATTTTGATAATGGCTGCTTTAAAATCTTATTAGTTAATTCTGACATCTGTGTCATCTTGGTGTTGGCATCTGTTGATTATCTTTTGTAATTCATTCATTCGTGGTATGACAAGTGATTTTCACCTGAGGTCTGCACATTTTGTGACTCTGCAAGTTCTGGGAATCTTGTTTCAGGTGGTATCTTCTGACACCATGCTGTGGGGAATGGGGAATGGCACCACCTTCTTACTGCCAGTGGGGCTAGAAGTCAAGGTTTCCCACTTGACGTCCTCACGTTTGCTGGGCAAGAATGAGAGTTCCAGCTCCCCATGTGGCCTCCACTGACCCTGTTGAGGTGGGTTGCCTCTCTGTCACTGGGTGGTAAAAGTCCAGACTCTCACTAACCCTCTTGTATACCACCTCAGATAGAAATGGGAGACCTCATTATTTCCAGCTGCCCCATGTGGTCTCTACTGATACATGGGAGTGGGTGGATTGTGTATTACTGTTCAGCAGATAAAAATTCTGGTTCCCTACTTGGCCTTTTCTGATATTCTACAAGGAGATAGGGAAGGGATAAAGCAATTCTTTATAGCCTGGAAAGAATGGAAGTCCGCCTTCTGCTCTTTGGCGTTTCTGATGTGGTTAAGAGCGGGGCCACAGTCTTTTTCTGTGGGGTTTGGCTGGCTAGGAAGTTATCATCTCAAAGTTCTCTGTCTTGTTAGGCTGTCCTTTTTTCTGGTCCTTTAGATAGAGGAAGCAGGCTTTTATTAGGATTTTTTTTTTCGTCCACTTCCCTTGATGCTTCTGAGCTTCCACATTCTTCAGCTCCATGTCTGGGATGTATGAAGCAAAAAGAAAACCCAGGGAACCCACTGCAGTGCCACTCCTTGGGCTCTGAGGTTCCAAGCGAGTCTGATTTTCTTCTCTGCATCTTTCAGGGATGAAATCACTGATTGATTATGTCCAGAGTTTTCAGTTGCACTAAGTGGAAGGAATAGGGGAAAATGTGTCCCCTTCATTCTCCTAGAAGCAGAAGTTCCCTCTTTGTTTTCTTTTACATGAAAATGCCATTATGTAGTTTTCATTCTTTTTTTTAACGTTTATTTATTTTTGAGACAGAGAGAGACAGAGCATGAACAGGGGAGGATCAGAGAGAGGGAGACACAGAATCTGAAACAGGCTCCAGGCTCTGAGCTGTCAACACAGAGCCCGGTGCGGGGCTCGAACTCACGGACCGCGAAATCATGACCTGAGCCGAAGTCAGCCGCTTAACCGACTGAGCCACCCAGGCGCCCCTGTAGTTTTCATTCTTGAAGGATATTTTTGTAACCTTTTTTAAAAAAATGTCTACTTATTTAGAGAAAGAGAGAGAGCACTAGTGGGGAAGGGGCACTGAGAGAGGATGAGAGAGAGAATCCCGAGCAGGCTCCACGCTGTCAGCACAGAGCCCAATGTAGGGTTCAGACTCATGGACTGTGAGATCATGACCTGAGCTGAGATCAAAATATGGTCGCTTAACCAACTGAGTCACCCAGGTGCCCCCTGAAGGATATTTTTGATGGAATAATACAATATTCTGGGTTGTCAGGATTTTTTTCTCTTCTGTACCTTAAAAATGTTCTACAGTCTTCTGGATTCATAGTTGTTTTTTTTCTAAATTTTTTTAATGAGATTTTAGACATCTGAACTTTTCCACTGTATATTAACATATCATTTTTTTTCTATGGCTGCTATTAAAATGTAATGTCTACCACTGGTTTTCACACTTTAACTGTGGCATGCTGAATTGTGGTTTTATTTTTATTTATCTTCTTTGGGATTTTCTGACCTCCTGAATCTCTATGAGTTTGCAATTTTGGAAATTGTTGGCCATTTTTCTCTGAATTATCTTTACTGATTTCTCCTTCATCTGTCTTTCTGAGATTTCGGTTAGACATATGCTAGACCATTTACAATTGTTCCACATATCCCTGAAGCTTTGCATTTTTTCAATTATCTTTTCTCATTCAGATAGATAATGTCTACTCTCTATCTTCAAGGGAATTAATTTTCTTCTGTAATCTCTCTTCTACTATGAAACCCACCCAGTTAATTTGTTATTTTACATATTATACTTACAGTCCTAAAATTTTGATTGTTTAAAATTTATGTATTGAGGTTTCCTATATTTTCATTCATTATATACATATTTGCATTTAGGTCCTTGAGTAGAGTCATAGTAGCTGCTTTTTTAAATGTTTATTTATTTATGTTGGTGGGGGTGGGGGAGGGAAGAGAAGCAGCAGGAGAGGGAGAGATAGAATTCCAAGCAGGCTTTGCAGTGCAGAGCCTGATGTGGGGATTGATCTCATGAACTTTGAGATCATGACAGCCAAAATCAAGAGTTGGACACTTAACCAACTGAACCATCCAGGCACTCCATATAATAACTGTTTTCAAATCTTTTTTGCTAATTTCAGTTTGTCATCTCAAGAGTAGTCTTTGGTACTTGTCTTTTTTTCATGAGAATTTGTCACATTTTCCTGTTTCTTCATTTGTAGAGAAATTATAAATGCTATGTTGCAGAGCCTCTGGATTTTGTTTTATTCCTTTGAAGAATGCTACTTTTTTTTTTTTAAGCAGGCTATTAACTTGATTAAAATTCAAACTTCAACCTCTATCTTCTGGGAACACTTGAAATCTCAATTCAGTTCTTTATTTTTATTATATGGGCTCTTTATGAATTCCTGGCATGTGTGCCTCAAAGGTAAGCCAAATATTTGACAGATTTTTACACAGAATCTGGATTGCTCTCTCTATGTCGCTCTTTTCTAAAATTCCTTTCTTCTTTTCCATTGGCTGTAGTTACCCTGAATTCTGTCCTCTGATTTTTCAGGCCAGAGAAACTGCAAGTGTATCTTTGTAGTTGTAATTGCCCTTTATAGAGCTAACTTTGCCTTGCCCTGAAGTTAAAAGTCATAAAAATGGGTAGTTCATTAATATCTAGCTACTTTCAAGTGTTTACTCTGCTCCAGTATCTCAGTTTCACTTATTGTCTACTGCTTCCATAGCTGTTATTTTTACTTACTATTGCATTTATACTTGCCATCTATAGGATGGTCGGGTTTGATAGACTCTCACTTCATCAGTCCAGAAATAGAACTTTCTTAGTTACCTTAGAGTTTTTGTCTATCAGTGGTGATTGTAGAATTAAGAACACCTTACTGTGCTGTGCAATAAATAAAATAAATCCTTTTTTAGTTATTCTCTCCTAATTTCAGTCTACTGACTCTATCTGCTTCCTAAGGTTACATCTGAAGGGGTCCTGAAGATAATATTTGGAAAAATACTACATAAAATCGTCTTTGAGTTATCTCTACATAATCTCTAAATAAAATTTCTATATATAGAAAGATATAATTAAGATAAAAATGTAAGCCACAAATTGGAAAAAAATATTTGTGAACAAAAATGACAGTGTATAAAATAGTTCATGAAGTCTTCCAAGTCACTAAGAAAACAACGTAACTGAAAAAATGGAATATTAAGATGCAATTCAGAGATGTGGAAACCAGACAATAAATATATGGATAAAAAAGTTCTTAAATTATCCGATAAGAAATGAAAGCCAGAATAAGTTGTCACTTCCCACGTATCACACCGAGCAAAACATAAAAATCTTGGCCACACTAGACACTGGTGAGAACGTGGAGCCAGAGGAGCTTTGATGAAACCTTCACAAGGACTTTCTTGCCATATGATTTTTCAAAGCAAAACTTGGGAAAGAATATGACTACTTTTTAATAGGATGTTAGAGACCGAATTGCGTCTCCCCAAAATTGTATTTTGAAGTCCTAACTCCCATAACCTCAGAATGGGACTGTATTTGGAGACACATCTCGAAAGAGGTAATTAAGATAAAATGATATCAGTGGGAGTGGCCCCTAATTCACTATGACTGGTCCTTCTAAACAACAGGTAGGAGCAGCTACAGACAGAAGACCATGTGATACAGAGAGACGACAGCCATCTGTAAGTCGTCAGGGGTTGGGTCTTCTTCAGAAGAACCCAAATCTGCTGACACCTTGATCTCTGACTTCAAGCCTCCAGAAGTGTAGAAAATAAATGTCTGTTGTTGAAGCCACCCCATTGTGGTACTTTGTCACAGCTGCCCTAGTAAATTAATACATGCAATGAATGAAATAATGTGGTATATTTATTTAAGTTACTACTACATAACGACAATCATAATTAATGAATTAAAGCTAAATGCATCTGCATGCATGAATAATCTTGAAGGAAGTAAACAAGTTACAAAACAATACATATATGGAATGATTAAACTCTTAAACACAACTCGATTTATGGTTTATGTATACATATGCATGTAGTTAAAGAGAAAAGACACTAATGGAAAAATTAAACAGCAGCTTCAGAATTCTTATTTCTGAGGAGGGAAGAAATGAAATTGAGGTAGTGAATACAGGGATCTTCCGGTGTACTTGTGAGATAGGAGGAAGTGAGCTGTAGTAACTATACAAAATATTAACATGTCTTTTAGGTGATAAACACATTGATTTTTTAAACAAAATTCTCTAAAGTTATATTTAAATATGTAACAGAATAAAAAAGGAGAGGTGGAGCATCATTATCATATGTCGACTGATTTTATAGAATTCAATTGTTAATTATTCCCATCTTTCCTTGGCAATTTTCATTCTAAAATTATTTCTTGAGGTTTCTTTTACAATACAACTAAAAGAATAAAAGTGGTGCTTACCATTGTTTGTCATGTCAAAGTCAAAGGTAACTACAGCACCCATCAAATACCTGCAACTATTTCTAAAATGTTAGAATTAGAGATGCCTGGAAATTCCAAGTAATAGATAATAAATTTAAGTGACAGAAAATTTAAATAAAAAATCCTTTCCTCATCTCGATTTTCTGAACAATGTTGGTTTGCATATAATTGGGATTGTATTAATCTTATATTTCCCCTGTTGTTTCAGTAATATCTATTTCCCGTTAGAGGCTTTAAATATTCATTTTTGAAAAAGCAGAAAAATAATTCTTAATTTAATTTCATCATTGTCAGCCTATCAAACATCCAGGTCAGAAAACTCCATATGGAAGGAAAAATAGAAATTGAGACAAATATAAAAAAAAAAAACCATACTATCTTTTAGATTAGTAATTATAATCAACTTGATAAACTGAGTGTTAGAGAAAAGTGTATTAAAATTAAAAAAGGAAAACATAAATATCTTCAAGTCTTTCTTGACATTAGAGAGGTCTATTTTAAAAGGTATTTTCTGATGAGGTCAGACTAGATCATCTAACATAAGAAGACTCAGGGTAATTTTTACACTGCACAGCTGTGGAGCCATAAGAGAGTATTTTTATTCTCCAGACAAAACCAGTCTATTAGACGCTTTTAAACCTGATTTCTAAAATGAATCACACAATGGAAATGGAAGGAACACTGAAAGGTAATTTAACTTAATCACCTGGCTGCAGTGATGAGGAAACTGAGGCACCCACGAATTAAGGGTCTTGATTAAAGTAATGAAGGGATCAAGGACAAGACCAGGAGAAAAATTCATTTGTAATCTATAATTCAATCTTTTTTAAAGCCTATCCATTTAATAGATGTCTCCACTAAAATACTCAGCTCTTCTTTGCCTAAAATATGCTTCTGGGAATTCTCAGTTGGGATTTCTATGCAACTTCTCTCTGCGTTCTGAACGCAACCTAAGTCTAAGGCTAACCACTGACTCTGTGTATGAGATCACTGACAGTTTTCAGTGCAGGTGCCTTTGCAGGTTCTCGGATTTCAGCCCACCACCACGTGGCCTGGGCAAGCAGAGGCACTGAAAACCACCCTGTTGATTCTGGAAACCTGTCCAAATTTGTATCCTTTTATTCCTAAAGCAGTCACTAGACCATCTCACGTCTGAAGAATTTAGTTAAGTATGGTGACAAGCCAATATCTTTCCTAGGCTGATCACTATTTCTCTCTTCTGTTCTCATTCCTTTTCCTCCATTCTTAAAAAAATATCAAGAACTGCCAATTTGTTGCTTTGATAAAGCAGTCACACAAATAGGTTTCTAAATCAGTCTAGAGACATTTTTGGAATGCCTACCATATTCTAGGCAATGTGCTAAATATATTTGAAAGTATCATGAATACAGGAGGATCTGGACAGCCCAGGTCTTCCCCCAGGCTATTTGGACACAGAATCCACTGTTTGTGATTCTTGTCAGATGTACATAATCATCATCTTCTTTCATTCACCCATAATTTGTCATAGTTGAAGGCAGTGATCCAGTGCAGTTAGAGTTATTGCAAATTTTTGGAAATAAGCCCGGCTCATATTGACAAAGGGAGATCCTGTCTAATCTTTATCCAGAGTCTTTCTTGGGATCTAATCCAGAGCTCTGACACATTTCAGGCCACTCCTGCCACCATCAACATCACTGGAACAACCCCTGCTGGTCTTTGATGATATCTCCTCAGCTCCAAGCTGAGATCAAAGTAAAATAAGTTGGGCCACAGAAGAGAGAAACCAAAGTGGGGTTGAGGGTAAGAAGGGAAAACAATTACCATTTATGTATGAATAGCACAGGGAGTAAAGGGAAAAAATTGTTTTTGGTCAAATTTATTGTTTAAAGAAAACAAAGATTTTTTTCACTTTTGTTAAAAGAATCATTTAAGCAACTGTTATAAAAGTTAACCTGTATATATTTAAAATTTATCATTTTAACACAAGCAATATACCTGTTATGCCTGTTTAAACAAGATGGCATATGAAACTTCCTGGTGTTGGATAAGGAGAGGATTTCTGTCTATACTGAATTAAATCAGGGAAAGCAAGAGCTCAGAGCTAACTATTATCATTTGTGTCTTCCTTCAGCAAATATTTAGGACCTTGGTGAAACTGTTTAAAAATAAATGAAACATGAACTATATCTTATTTAAATTTTTGTATCTAAGATATTACTAATAAGAACTATTAAGCTGCTTAATGCATATTCTGTTTAATAAATATTAAATGGAAGGGATAAATATTTTAGCAAACCATTTTGTTTCCATGTGGACCTGAGACTTAATTAATAGGACATCAAAATAGTTCTGAAAAATACTCTACAAAGTGTTCTGATCTCAAGTGGGTATAGTAATTAACTTCAAAACATTAAATACAGTATAGGATAGGATTCTGAAAAAGGTAAAAAAAAATCTCGGAAACTACGGATTTAGAATTTGAATTAGGAATGATTCCTCAAAAACTAGGAATAGAGTTAAATTATGGTGGTTCTATGCAAAATTAAGCAATGTTTATTATTCATATTTATTTTTTTAAATTTTCTCCAAAGCTTGTAGGATAGGACTAGCTTTTTAATGGATTTACAGGAGGAATAGATAACATACAGTTCAAGACCCTGAGCCTTTCAGAATTGGGTGTCAATTTTCTTGCTCGAATTCTTTTTGCGCTGGGAGTAGGTCCGAATGGAAGTATGCTGTGTGAGGCTCTGGGGAGTCAGAATGGAGTAGACAAAGAACAATCTCCTTGTTAAAGGATATACTGCTGAAAATGAAAGTATTATTTTGAAGGACTAAGCCTAAGTACTCACTTTGGACAATGATCTCTTTTAATCCGATGACAAGACAAGATACCTTCCTTCCAGATAAGCCAGAGACTTAAAGAAATTAACCAGATTGAGGAACAGGTAGGGTGATGAGGAAGGAGTGCAGACAGTACAATATGTAGTGGAGCAGGAGGAGGTGAATATTTGCTCTGCCACCTGTTAGTTTGGTGACCACAGAGAAGTTACTGTACCAGTCCAAGCTTCGGTTTCCCATCTGTAATACAGTGACTATATAATGTTGGAATAGTTGTGAAAATCAAAGGGAAAACAAGTAAAATACTTAGCACAGTGCTGGAAAAAAGGACAGGCCCTGGGGGCACCAGCGGGGCTCAGTAGGTTAAGCATCCATGTCTTGATTTTTGGCTCAGGTAATGCTCTCACATTTCCTGAGATCAAACCCCACATCTGGCTCTGTGCTGAGAGCACAGATCCTGCTTGGGATCTTCTGTCTCCCTCTCTCTCTGCACCTCCCCTGCTCGCTCTCTTTCTCTCTCTCTCTCCCTCTCTCAAAAAAATAAATAAACATTAAAAAATAAAAGGACAGGCCCCGTATAAGGAGTAATTATAAGAGTTTGAGTCTTAAGTCAGAGGAGAGGCTACAGAGAACAGAATTACTCTACTTTAGCAAATAGGAGAAATTTAGCTTTCTGCTTCTGAAAAGAAGAGGCAGAGAAATGCCCAAGAAGGAAAAAAAAAAAAGCAAAAGGGAGAGTGAGAAAACTGCCCAATGCAAAAATAAACACATGGACAAATAAAGGCAAAAGAGAGAGAAAAGAGAAAAATGTTCTGAGAAAAATACAGTGTGCTAGAAAGAAATGAAGGCGGACACTTTATCCTGGATGCCCAGGAAAGAAGTTCAAGACTCTAACTGCAAGATGAACTTAATAATTCAAATACATAAGGGAATAATGTTGCAAGCAAAGGGAGCACAGTGTGTATAAAATGAGCTCAAAAGTTGAAGCAGAAATAAGTTGGTAATCCTAGAATCTAGAGAATGAACGCAATAATAGATGAAGTTGGAGAAAATAGACTGCAGTCAGATCATGTAAAGTGTTTAAGGTCTACCTAGACTTAAACACAGTAAAACTTTCAATTTTATTTTTTAAGAGCAAATCACTGAAATCTGCAATAAAAGTTGATACAATCTATTTTTTTAATATTTAAGATAAATATTAAGATATATCTTACTATATCTTGTATATATTTAAATAAATATATATTTATTAATATATTTAAATATTAAGATATATTTTAAGGTAAATACGGCAGCTCTGTGGCATGTTATTTTAAAAGCAGGAATAGAACAATATCATTTATGGGGCTTCAGGAGTCCTTGCAAGAGTTCATGATTGGTCTAGGATGGAGATATAGAAATGATAGAGATTGTTAATCAGATTCAGAATAGATGTTGAAGGTGGACCTGACACTATAGGAAGATGAGGAAAAATGAGAAATCAACCATAACTCCTAAGTTTGGGGCTTGCGAAACAGAATGAGTAAGGTTGGCATTAACTGATGGAGTATTTGGAAATAAGCACTGTGAGGAAGAATGGATTGATGTATGCAAAATGGTAAAAACTTAGGGTTTTAATCATAATTCTAATTTAGTAGACATTGAATCTGAAATGTCAATTTGTCAGTCAAGAGGAGATATTATTGAGAAATTGGACTAATAAGATTGGAGTGCAGGGGAGGGATTCAATCTGGAAGTATAAATCTGGGAGTTATTAACGTATCAAATTAGATGCCATGAGAATTTATCAGATTCTCCAGAAAAAGTGTAGATAGAGAACAGGCCCTAATAGTGAGCTTGGAGTGCTAGCATGGTTTGAATGCAGGAAGAAGAAAAGAAGCCAAAGGATTAGACTGACAAGTCAATGTGTGGTATCCCAGAAAGCAAATGAAGAAGCCAAGTTTCTTTTTTTTTTTTTTAACGTTTATTTATTTTTGAGACAGAGAGAGACAGAGCATGAACGGGGGAGGGGCAGAGAGAGAGGGAGACACAGAATCGGAAGCAGGCTCCACTCTCTGAGCCATCAGCCCAGAGCCCGACGCGGGGCTCGAACTCACGGACCGTGAGATCGTGACCTGAGCTGAAGTCGGATGCTTAACCGACTGAGCCACCCAGGCGCCCCAAGAAGCCAAGTTTCAAGTCAGGCTTTAAGGAGAGTGTTTTGTCTGTCAAATTACCTAAAAGGGGCAGTTATAATGAAGGCAGAAAATTGAGTATTGGATTTACAATGTTGGAGTTGTTGATGGGCTCACCTTGGGTAAGTTCAGTGGTGCAATGATTATGAGGGCTTGAGTGTGGTAGATTAAGGGAAAAGTGGGTAATAAAACTTGTAGACATGGATTTTAATAACTTGGTCTATTTAAACAAAAATATAAGCAGTTCTTGCAAACATAAAATGAATTGCATCCGCCTGCAATACTCTGTCTCCAAGAAACATGGTTTGAAAACCACTTTCTTAAAAAGACACCTGCCAAGCTTTATGATTAATTTTCAAAATTGATTCCATGGCTTCCTCAATAGTGCACATTCTCTTAATGGTGCTGAAGCTTAATGGTGGCAGAGCAGATAATGTTCCTGTCGTCAGATTTTTCAGAACGTAAACTGGATCAGAGTGAGAAATAATGATGTGGCTCTTTTTGCAAGGTGAATAGAGCTTGAAATGGCAATAAACTTATTCAAATCACTCTAGAGGACTAACTCAAGAAAAACTTCTCCAAAAATGTCTATAAACATTCAATATGAGTTTTTGACCAAAGGTTCTCAAGCTTACACATGGTCAAGTCAGATGCTTTTGGCCAGCTGTGCAAAGTAAAAGGACTCAAAATACTCTACTTTTAATTATTTTCACGATCAGAATCCCTTCTAGACACAGCTGCTAGTTAATAATTCCATGTGAGCGGTTCCCAGATGTGCTGCTTGTACCAAGGCCAAGACGATGGGATATCTATCTTCTTAAATAGCAAAAATATTCGTCTATACATGGGATTGACTCATGTGGATGAATTGTGAATCCTCCATCACTTTCTCCTGGATGTTTCCTCCACATCTAGTTTTAAATAACTAGGATCCATTGCAATTGGTCTCATCATCCGGCCTCAAGATACATTGATATAAAAATGTATTTATTCAAAATCGTATGTAGCAGCACCCAGCATAATTCAGAATCTACAATGACAGGCACCCTGAACCTTCAGAATCCAACAGTGTTCTTCCATAGTTTAGGCAGTAGCTGTTGGCACTGTGCAAAAGTGTCCCAAACAAGGCTAATAAACACAAGTAATAAAAACCTAATATACAGGTAGTTGTGGAACTTCTTCAATTTTTTTCTTTTCCTCATTTTTTATAAGCAGTATTGTTTGATGTAAGAAACATTCTTTGTAAAGTACAGAAGAGAAGAGAATAAAATTATATCTTTTATTATCATCCTAACTGTTGAAATATATCTACCTCTGTTGAAGAGAAGGAGAAAGACAGAGGACACAGGACTATATATATATATATATATATACACATATATATATATATATATTTATCAATTTGTTCTGGGTTTCAATGTGCAGATGACAGTTGAGTACATTGCTTAATTAGGACATAATATCATATATATATACATATATACATATGTATGTATGTACACATATGTATGTATACATATGTATGTATGTAAATACATACATATACGTGTATATATATGTGTGTGTATATATATGTGTGTGTGTGTGTGTGTGTGTGTGTGTATATATATATATATATATATATATATGTAGTTTGGCCTTGGAAAGCATTCTTCTTAGGTAAAGAATTCATCTTTCATTCATCTTTCTTTTGGGAAAACTCCTTAGCTTGTTATTTGTCTGGGAAAGATGAGAGGCTTCTAACCTCAGTCTAGATGGACAGCATTTCATAAACATAACTGGCTAAATGGCTATACATAAAGAAGAAACAGAAATTTTGACATTGTTTCTGTCAACTAGAAAAGCTGAATAGACTGGGAAGAGGAAATAGAAGGATCTAATTGACTCTATAATCAAGAGGTCCCTTGTTGAAACTATTTCAATATAACTGGTTTTCTTTGCAATCCTATGTATTCTTACCATGCATTAAAAAGTCTTATTCTGAGAAAGGGTTCACACACTTCACCAGATTGTGAAAATATATTTTAAAACCGGTTTTAGACACACTGCTTTAAGGAGAAATGATTCTAAATAACAGCACTATAGAATAATACCCACAGAAGAACATAATAGGAAAGCAGTTTTATATGGAAGAGATTGGGACAATATATTCTAGGTGTCATGGAGTTGTCATATTTAAAATAGATTATTTCCTCTGGGGCACCTGGGTGGCTCAGTCGGTTAAGCGGCCGAGTTCAATTCAGGTCATGATCTCGGGGTCCGTGAGTTCGAGCTCCGCGTCGGGCTCTGTCCTGACAGCTCAGAGCCTGGAGCCTATTTCAGATTCTGTGTCTCCCTCTCTCTCTGACCCTTCCCCATTCATGCTCTGTCTCTCTCTGTCTCAAAAATAAATAAATGTTTAAAAAAAAATAAAATAAATAGATTATTTCCTCAACTGTAATTACCCTCCATACTTTCAAATCTTTTTTTTTAAGTTTTATTTATTTAAGTAACTTCTTTACCCAATGTGGGGCTCAAACCCACGACTCTGAGATAAAGAGTTGGCACTGTCTCCTGACTAAGTCTGCCAGGCGCCTCTCAAATCTTTGATGTAAAAACTTAATGTTAATGCTCTTTAGAGAAGGCAGGGATTGTAATACTACAATGGCAGCAAATGAGGAGAAGCCTGAGTGATCTAGCAGAGGCATGGAGGGAGGGAGCAGTAAAGAGTGATATGGGCATAATTATGTGGTAACTGTCTTTATCCAAGATGTGCTAGAGGAAAGGCACCCTCAAGAGGGGTTAGAGGACAAGAAATTAGATCCTGATGCCCTGGAAGAGATGGTCTCAAGAGAAGGACAAATCCAGAAGGATAGAAAAACTGTGGCTAACCCGGAAGGAGATACTTTGTTTATCAACCAATCTTTCTGTTACCTATATATATAAAAGAGACCATATAACATCTTGTAACTTGCTTTTCTCCATTAAATGTGTATTAGGAGACGTCTCATTTTTAACAAATATATTTCTATGCCATCATCAACCTTAATGACAAAATGTATGAATATAATTTTTTTATACCATAACTTACTTTTATGTATTTAGACTGTTCTCTTTCTTTCTTTTACTTTTTCTAAATGATAAATGCCTCAAGTATTCCTTGAATGAATACACTGAATACTACAATAAAAATTCATTAGATTAATTTTGGCTTATTTGTTTACTTACTTCCTCATGAAGGTGGAATGCTTAGTCAACCAGTATTCATACTTCTTTTTTTTTCTTTGAAATGTATATTTATTTTGAGAGAGAGAGACAGTCAGAGTGTGAGAGGGGGAGGGGAAGAGAGAGAGGGAGACACAGAATCTGAAGCAGGCTCCAGGCTCTGATCTGTCAGCACAGAACCCGACACGGGGCTCGAACCCATGCACTGTGAGATCATGACCTGAGCTGAAGTTGGATGCTTAACTGACTGAGCCACCCAGGTGCCCCCATTATTCATACTTCTTAATTGCAGCACTTACAATAACTAAAAACCCATTTATCAATTTGTTCTGGGTTTCAGTGTGCGGATGACAGTTGAGTTGAGTACATTGCTTAATTGGGACATAATATCACATTCAGAATATCTGAGTTACCTCTGTATACATACCAGCAGAATTTAATGCCTAAAAATTTCATCTGGGCTATGTATTTAAAGTAAAGTAAAATTGCCATTCTTTAAACAGTTATGAATAGAGGCCTAAAGTAGATTTATTTTTATTTATACTTTTAGATATGAAATATAGACCTGATGCTTAAATTGAACAGAGGTTAAAAGCTAAATGATCTGGGGCGCCTGGGTGGCACAGTCGGTTAAGCGTCCGACTTCAGCCAGGTCACGATCTCGCGGTCCGTGAGTTCGAGCCCCGCGTCAGGCTCTGGGCTGATGGCTCGGAGCCTGGAGCCTGTTTCCGATTCTGTGTCTCCCTCTCTCTCTGCCCCCCCCCCACTCATGCTCTGTCTCTCTCTGTCCCAAAAATAAATAAAAAACGTTGAAAAAAAAATTAAAAAAAAAAAAAAAGCTAAATGATCTGCATTAAAAGGTTAGAAAATCATGTTTAAATATATACCAGCTGTTCTAGACCTACTGACCAACTATCATCCTAAGAATTCCTTTCAGTGAACTTTTGAGTTTACTCTTCTCTTTCTTAGAGCCTATATTTTTATCTGGATATGACAGTAACAATTTCAGTGCATATCAAGTAAACTCGCTGAGTGCTTGTGTGTTTGAAAATGTTTTTATCTGGCCTTTGCTCTGGATTATAGTTTAGCTGGGTATATAATTAAAGATTCAAAATAATTTCTCTTTGATCTTTAAAACATGGGTTTATTGTATTCTACCATTAAAGCATTGTTAATGAGAAGTTCAATGGTCTTCTGGTTCTTTCTTTCTTTCTTTCTTTCTTTCTTTCTTTCTTTCTTCTTTCTTTCTTTCTTTTTTTTTGTTATAATTTATTATCAAGTTAGCTAACATACAGTATATACAATGTGCTCTTGGCTTTGGGGATAGATTCCCATGATTCATCACTCACATACAACACCTAGTGCTCACCCCAAAAAGTGCCCTCCTCAATGCCCATCACCCGGTATCCCCTCTTCCTTGCCCCTCTCTCCAGTGCTTATCAGCCCTCAGTTTGTTCTCTGTATTTAAGGGTCTCATATGGTTTACCTCCCTCTCTGTTTGAAACTCTTTTTCCCCTTCCCTTACATCATGGTCTTCTGTTAAGTTTCTCAAGTTCCACATGTGAGTGAAAATATGATATCTGTCTTTCTCTAACAGACTTACTTCACTCAGCATAATACCCTCCAGTTCCATCCACATTGTTGCAAATGTCAGGATTTCATTCTTTCTCATTGCCAACTAGTATTCCATTGTATATATAAACCACATCTTCTTTATCCATTCATCAGTTGATGGACATTTGGAATCTATCCATAATTTGACTATTGTTGAAAGCACTGCTATAAACATTGGGGTACATGTGCCCCTATGAATCAGCACTCCTGTATCCTTTGGATGAATTCCTAGTATTGCTATTGCTGGGTCATAGGGTAATTCTATTTTTGATTTTGTGAGGAACCTCCACACTTTTCCAGAGAGGCTACACCAGTTTGCAATCCCAACAACAGCACAAGAGGGTTCCCATTTCTCCATATCCTCGCCAACATCTATTGTTTCCTGAGTTGTTAATATTAGCCACTCTGACCAGTGTAAGGTGGTATCTCAGTGTGCTTTTGATTTGTGTTTCCCTGATGATTAGTGATGTTGAGCATCTTTTCATGTGTCCATTGGCCATCTGGATGTCTTCTTTGGAAAAATGTCTATTCATGTCTTCTGCCTATTTCTTCACTGGATAATTTGTTTTTCAGGTGTTGAGTTTGGTAGTTCTTTGGTTGGCTACTAAGCCTTTATCCAGTATGTCATTTGCAAATATCTTCTCCCATTCTGTTGGTTGACTTTTAGTTTTGTTGATTGTTTCCTTTGCAGTGCAGAAGCTTTTTATCTTGATGAGTTCCCAATAGTTCAATTTTGGTTTTTTTCCCCTTGCCTTCAGGGACATGTCAAGTAAGAACTTGCTATGGCTGAGATCAGAGAATTGCTGCCTGTTTTCTCCTCTAGGGTTTTGATGGTTTTCTGTCTTACATTTAGGTCTTTCATCTATTTTGAGTTTATTTTTGTGTATGGTATAAGAAAGTGGCCCAGTTTCATTCTTCTGCATGTGAAGCAAATGCAGCAAATGGTGCTGTCCAGTTCTCCCAGCACCAATTGCTAAAGAGACTGTCATTTTTCCATTGGATACTCCCTCCTGCTTTGTCAAAGATTAGTTGGCCATACATTTGTGGGTCTAATTCTGGGGACTCTTTTCTATTTCATTGGTCTATGTGTCTGTTTTTGTGCCAATACCATACTGTCTTGATTACAGCTGGTAATGATTACAGCTTTGTAGCTGTAATGATTACAGCTGTAATGATGTAGCTGGTAATGATTACAGCTGGAAGTGTGATGCCTCCCACTTTGGTTTTCTTTATCAACATTACTTTGGCTATTCAGAGTCTTTTGTGATTCCATACAAATTGTAGGATTGTTTGGTCTTGCTTTGAGAAGAATGCCGGTGCAATTTTGATTGAGATTGCATTGAAGGTGTAGATTGCTTTGGGTAGTATTGACATTTAAACAATATTTATTCTTCCAATCCATGAGCACGGAATGTTTTTCCATATCTTTGTATCTTCTTCAGTTTCCTTCATGAGTTTTCTCTACTAATCCTTTATCTAATATATCATTTGCAAACATCTTTTCCCATTCTGTAGGTTGCCTTTTAGTGTTGTTGATTGTTTCCTTTGCAGTGCAGAAGCTTTTTATCTTGGCGAGGTCCTAACAGTTCATTTTTGCTTTTAATTCCCTTGTCTTTGGGGATGGGTCCAGCAAAAAAATTGCTGCGGTTGAAGTCAAAGAGGTTATTCCTTGCTTTCTCCTCTAGGGTTTTGATGGTTTCCTGTCTCACATTTAGGTCCTTCATCCATTTTTAGTTTATTTTTGTGTTTGGTGTAAGAAAGTGGTCTAGTTTCATTCTTCTGCGTGTTGTTGTCCAGTTTTCCCAGCACCATTTGTTAAAGAGACTGTCTTTTTTCCATTTGATGCTCTTCCCTGCTTTGTCAAAGATTAATTGGTCATACATTTGTGGGTCTAATTCTGGGTTCTCTATTCTATTCCATTGGTCTATGTGTCTATTCTTGATGATTACAGCTTTATAGTAGAGGCTAAAGTCTGGAATTGTGATGCCTCCTGCTCTGGTTTTCTTTCTCAATATTACTTTGGCTATTCAGGGTCTTTTGTAGTTCGACACAAATTTTAGGATTATTTGTTTAGCTCTGAGAAGAATGTCAGTGTGATTTTGATTAGGATTGCATTGAATGTGTAGATTGCTTTGAGGAGTATTGACATTTTAACAGTATTTGTTCTTCCAATCCATGAGATGGAATGTTTTTCCATTTCTTTGTGTCTTCTTCAATTTCCTTCATAAGTTTTTAATAATTTTCAGCATACAGATCTTTTACATCTTTGGTTAGATTTATTCCTAAGTATTTTATGGTTCTTGGTGCAATTGTAAATGGGATCAATTTCTTGATTTCTCTTTCTGTTGCTCCATTATTGGTGTATAGAAATGCAACTGATTTCTGTACGTTGCTTGTGTACCCTGTGATTTTGCTGAATTCATTCATCAGTTCTAGCAGGCTTTTGGTGAAGTCTTTTGGGTTGTCCATGTAGAGTATCATGTTGTCTGTGAAAAGTGGAAGTTTGACTTCTTCTTTGCCAATTTGGATATCTTTTATTTCATTTTATTGTTTGATTATTGTTGCTAGGACCTCCAACACTATGTTAAACAACTGTGGTGAAAGTGGACATCCCTGTCATGTTCCTGATCTCAGGGGGAAAGCTCTCAGTTTTTCCCCATTGAGGATGATATTAGCCAAGAGCTTTTCATATATGGCTTTTATGATGTTTTGGTATATTCCTTCTATCCCAACTTTCTTGAGGGCTTTTATTAAGAAATGATGCTATATTTTGTCGGATGCTTTTTCTGCATCTATTGACAGGATCATATGGTTCTTATCGTTTTTTTATTAATGTGATGTATCACATTGATTGATTTGCGAATATTGAACCAGACCTGCAGCCAGGAATGAATCCCCTTGATCATGGTGAATGATTCTTTTATATGCTATTGAATTTGATTTGCTAGTATCTTGTTGAGAATTTTTGCATCCATGTTTATCAGGGATATTGGCCTGTAATTCTCCTTTTTAGTGGGGTCTCTGTCTGGTTTGGGAATCAAGGTAATGCCAGCTTCATAGAATGAGTCTGGAAGCTTTCTTTCCATTTCTATTTTTTGGAACAGCTTGAGAAGGATAGGTATTAACTCTGCTTCAAATGTCTGGTAGAAGTCCCCTGGAAATCCATCTGGCCCAGGACTCTTTATTTGTTGGAAGATTTTTGATAACTGATTCCATTTCTTCACTAGTTATGGGTCTGTTCAAATTTTCTATTTCTTCCCATTTGAGTTTTAGTCATGTGTGGGTGTCTAGGAATTTGTCCATTTCTTCCAGGTTGTCTAGTTTTTTGGCATATAATTTTTCATAGTATTCTCTGATAATTGGTTGTATTTATGAGGGATTGGTTGTGATAAGTCCATTTTCATTCTTGATTTTATCTATTTGGGTCCTGTCTCTTTACTTTTCAAGAAGTCTGGCTAGGGGTTTATTAATTTTGTTTATTTTTTCAAAAAACCAGCTCTTACTTTCATTGTTCTGTTCTACTGGCTTTTTTAAAAATCTATCTTGTTATTTCTGCTCCTATCTTTATTATTTCTCTTCTTCTGCTGGTCTTGGGGTTTCTTTGCAGTTCTGCTTCTAGTTCGTTTAGGTGTGCTGTTAGATTTTATATTTGGGATTTTTCTTGTTTCTTGAGATAGACCTGGACTGCAATGTATTTTCCTCTTAGGACTGCCTTTGCTGCATCCCATAGAGTTAGGCCTGTCATGTTTTCATTTTCATTTGTTTCCATATATTTTTAAACTTCTTCTTTAATTGCCTGGCTGATCCATCATTCTTTAGTAGGATGTTCTTTAACCTCCATGCATTTGGAGGTTTTCCACTTTTTCCTGTGGTCGATTTTAAGTTTCATAGCATTGTTATCTGAAAATATGCATGGTATGAACTTAATTTTTTTATATTTATTAGGGTCTATTTTGTGACCCAGTATGTGATCTATCTTGGAGAATGTTCCATGTGCATGCAAGAAAAATGTGTATTCTGCTACTTCAGGATGAAAAGTTCTGAATATATCTGTCATGTCCATCTGGTCCCATGTATCATTCAGGGCCATTTTTTCTTTATTGATTTTTTGCTTAGATGATCTGTCCATTGCTATAAGTGGAGTATTAGAGTCCCCTGCAGTTATCATATTCTTACCAATAAGATCGCTTATGTTTGTGATTAATTGTTTTATATATTTGGGTGCTCTAGAATTCGGTGCATAAACATTTATAATTGTTAGCTCTTGTTGATGGATAGACACCATAATTATCATATAATGTCCTTCTTCATCTCTTGGTATAGCCATTAGTTTAAAATGTAGTTTGTCTGATATAAGTATGGCTACTCCGCTTTCTTTTGACTTCCAGTAGCATTTTAGATGGTTCTCTATCCCCTCACTTTCAATCTGAAGGTGTCCTTAGGTCTAAAATGGGTATCTTGTAAACAACAAACAGATAGGTCTTGTTTTTTTATCCATTCTGATACCCTATGTCTTTTGATTAGAGCTTTTAGTCCATTTACATTCAGTGTTATTATTGAAAGATATGGGTTTGGAGTCAATGTGTTATCTGTAGGTTTCATGCTTGTGATGATGTCTCTGCTCCTTTGTAGTCTTTGCAGCATTCCACTCACAGAGTCCCCCTTGGAGGGGGATCTCTTGCATGACTGGTTTAGTGGTCATGAACTCCTTCAGTTTTTGTTTATCTGGGAAAGCCTTTATTTCTCCTTCTATTCTGAATGACAGACTTTCTGGATAAAGGATTCTTGGCTGCATATTTTTCCTATTCAGCACATTGAATATTTCCTACCACTCCCTTGTAGCCTGCCAAGTTTCAGTGGACAGGTATGCTACTATCCTTATGTGTCTACCCTTGTCAGTTAAGGCCCATTTGTCCCTACCTGCTTTCAAAATTCTCTCTTTATCTTTGTATTTTCCCAGTGTCACTGTGATATACATGGAGAAGACCTATTCTTGTTAAATCTGAAGGGAGTTCTCTTTGTCTCCTGGATTTGGATGTCTGCTTCCTTCCCCGGATGAGGGAAGTTCTCAGCTACAATTTCTTCAAGTAAACCTTCTGCCCCTTTCTCTTTCTCTTCTTCTTCTACTGGAACTCCTCTGATACAGATATTATTATGTTTCATTGAATCACTTAGTTCTCTAATTCTCCCCTCATGATCTAGTATTTTCTTATCTCTTTTTCTCACCTTCATCATTTTCCATAATTTTATTGTCTATTTCACTAATTCTCCCTTCTGTTTCCTCCATCCTTGCTGTCACTGCATCTAGTTTATTTTGCACCTCATTTACAACATTTCTTAATGCATTGTGACTATTTCTTAGTTCTGTGATCTCTGTAGCAATAGTGTCTCTGCTGTCTTCTATGCTTTTTTCAAGCTCTGCTACTAATCTTATGACTGTTATTCTAAATTCTTGTTCAGTTATATTGTTTATATCTGTTTTGAGTAATTATTTAGCTGTCACTTCTTCCTGGAATTTTTTTTGAGGAGAATTCTTCTGTTTCATCATTTTGGCTAGTTTTCTGTCCCTTATGTGTTTTAAAGGCTTGATATGTGCCTTGCACCTGCAAACACTACTATATTAAAAAGGGGTCATACACTGCCCAGGGCCTAGCCCTTCAAGAGGTGTTTCGGAGTCTGTTGGGTGCTCTCTGTTGTTGTGACTCTGATTGCTTTATCCCCCTACTCATAGTTGTGGTCTGAACCTTTCACCAGCTGTGCTTTGATTTGCTCATTGGAGTAACCCTGGGAAAAATTTTAAAAGGGGGGGATGGTGGAAGTAGCCTTATCGCAAACAAAGAGAGAAATGATAGGGGCAGGGAAAAAGAAAAGAAAAAAAAATCACCAAGCAGAGAATCAGAGAAACTATATGGCTTAATCCAGAGAGACAGAGAGAGAAAGAGGAAAATACAGAAGGAGATACATACGTGGTGTAAAAAGAAGATATTAAAATCTCTGCTTAAACAAACTAACAACCATAATAGAGAAGAGAAGAAATAAGAGGAAGATAAGGAATAAAAAATTATACATATATATATATATATATATATATATAATTTCATGTATACTTATATACTTGTAAGTATATATACTTATATAAAGTAATATATATAAATTATATACATTATGTATATAATGTTATATGTTATATATTATATATATGTATATGTGTGTGTGTGTGTGTGTGTGTATATATATGTATGTATATATATATATATATATATATATATATATAAGAATTGACCAAGAATTAAATCAGAAAATGCAAAATTGCTGGACCGATATCTGATGGTGCCTTGGAACCAGTGGCTGTGCTGGTCTAGATGAGGGTTCATATGGTTCTGTCAGTGTCAATCTTGCTCCAGTGGAGACACAGCTACCAGGTGCAGAGGGGCATGGTTAGGTGTAGGCAGGTCCTGCCTCACTGTGGGCCTGCTGTCCATTGCCTGAAGCCCCACCTTGTTGGTGATGGGGAGAAAAATTGCAACACCCAGTCTTTCCTCCCTGGACCGGGTATCCCAGACCACTCTGTTTAGGCTGTCCTCACAGTGCTCCTCAGGTGCCAGCTGGTGGTTTGTCCTGCTCCAGGGTCTCTGGTGCCTCCCAGGAGCTTGGTTGGGATTCAAACCCCAATGTCTTAAAGGATCCCGCTCAGCGGGCCCCAGTTCCAGGGTAGTGCCACTCTGCCCAGCTGACAAAAGGCCTCTGGCTGTTGGGGGCCTCAAAGGTCTTTTGTCCTTGGAGCTGCTATATACCTTCTTCCCACGGCACTCAAGGGAGGGGACTCCTCTCACAGACTGCACCTCTGAGCTAGCTACTGAGCCCAGGGCTGGCTCCCACTCCCCCGGACCCCTGCCACCAGGCAAATGTACAGGGCAGCCAGCCCCAGTCTGAAGAAAGCCCCGAAATCCTGGATCATGTTAGATATTGGTTCTTCCTCCGTTTTTTCTGTTCCTTGGTCCATGGTTTTTCTCTTGTCCAAATACAATCCTACATTTCCACAGCCTCTCTTTCTCTTTCTTTTTCTCTCCACAGAAGGGGATCCTTCCCTTCAGTGCCTATGCCACCCGTTTTACCTCTTCCAATTTGCAGTCATGCACCTGTGGCCCACCAGATTGTCTCTGTGGGCCCCTGGGGACATTTCTGTCACTCTGTATCCCAGATTCCTGGAATTCCAAGTTTTCTGGCCTCAATCCTGCTGTGTTTGAGGGAGGAGGGAACTTCAGTCCCATGTTGACTCACTCCCTGTTACTTCTTTCTTAGTAGATGATCTACTTTTTTTTTTCCCAACTAGAATGTTCAAGAATCTTCTCCTTATATTTTATGGAGTTTTGTGAGAATGCATCTAGATGAGGGATCTGTCTTCATTTATCCTGTTGATACTTAGTAGAATGAATCTAAATACTCTATCTTTCTCCGATTTTGGTAACTATTCACCTATTTCTTTTTTATTTTGATGTGCTATTCCCTTCCATTATCTCTTTTTTTCCCCTGAATTTCCAATTTGTTGAATTTTGCCCCTCCTGTATTGATCCTTTATGTCTTTTAAATTTTTAACCATTTTTCTTTCTCTTTACCTGTTTGTCAGAACTGTCTTCTCAGCTTTATTTTCCAGACCTTTGAAACTTTTAGGCCAATCATCACATTTATTTAATTCTAAAAACTCCTGATCTCATGGAATTTTATGGACTTTTAATAACTATCATAGGAATACAATATCATCTTTCATATTTCTGTGAATGTTAAACACTGAATTTTTTCTCAATTACCTCTCCAATAAACATTCACTGAATGTTATTCAGAGCTTTGTGTGTAACTCCAGTACAGTTGGTCACCAAGCTTCCCTTCTTCCCAAGCGACTGAATGAGGAGAGTTTTTGAATCGTATCACTGGCATCTACAGTGGAAACCCACCCCATCCTAAAGAGCAGCTTTACAGTTGGATCATCTCAAAATGACATAGTTGTTAAATCAGAGCCAGCACCATATTCCAGGGATCCTGATCCCAACCCTGGTATTCTTTCCTGTATACTTTTGGCTGAGTGACCCAGCAGATATGATTATGACCAATTAGTATTATATAATAAAATTTTAAATATTTTGCATAAGGTACTGGCCCTTTATACTTACCATAATGGCATGGTAATATATACATTTGGCATGCAATATATAAATCATATAAAATTATATCATTTTTGAAAGTATGAGTCATTTACAATAATACATTCCTTCACATTTATAGAAGTTTTCATGTGTGCAAATAGTTTGTGTAAGACATTTTAGTTGAGTAAGCTCCACTGTGCCAAGAATGCTGGGTTTTCCTTGAAATGTCACGGCTTTGAAGTCTAAGGAAAATATTCTACAGCTCCATGGCAGCTGTTTTCAGAAAGAGTTATAGTTACTTGTTTAGGGTTGCTGTAGTATCCCAGTTAATACCATAGCAATGAGGTTTAGGCCCTGTCAAGAACACAAAGTCACTATATTTACATGGATTCAGAGGATATTTCTGCTCTACAGTTAAGGCTGAGTCAGAATTTTCAGCTAGTGAAATTCAGATCTTTTGCCCTTTCAAAGTTCCTCTCTAAAAGGGAAGGACTGTAGCATCTGACCTATCCACAGGAGCATTTAACTTAAATGTGTCAAGTAAGGGAGGAACCAGAGGGATGCCTGTCATCTGGAATCCTTGTAAATTTCTACAGTTTCAAGGCTTTACTGAATAGCCAAAGAATTTTAGGAGGAAATTTGAAAGAACTTTTTAGTAGCACAACAAAGGGGGTGCCTGGGTGGCTCAGTCGGGTAAGCTTTCGACTTCGGCTCAGGTCACGATCTCACAATTCAGGTCATGAATTCGAGTCCCACATGGGGCTCTTTGCTGACAGCCTGCTTCGGATTCACGGTCTCCCTCTCTGCCCATCCCACGTTCACACTCTGTCTCTCTCCATCTCTCAAAAATAAATGTGAAAACAATTTTTTTTAAAGTAACATAACAAAAGACTAAAAACGACCCACTTTTTTTTGAAACAGTTGATTTTTCAGGACAGGCAACTACAGAAGATGTTTACCCCCTACTTCAGCCACATTGCTTGTTCTCCATGAGGACACAGGAATTTCCTCAAAGAGTAATCAAATATCTGCTTCCTAAGAGACAGAACTGCCATAATGCCTCTGGAAAATTTACCCACTGGGCACTTGTCACACATATGTGGAGGCCATCAATTCTTGCCATCAGGTGTCGAGCAGAAAGGCCAACAGCAACAGTGACTTGGCATGTCATGGCATTCTTGGAGCACCTAGGTGGCTCAGTCGGTTAAACATTAGACTCTTGATTTTGTCTCAGGTCACGATCTCACGGTTTGTGAGATCAAGCCCCATGCTGTTAGTGGAGAGCCTGTTTGGGATTCTGTCTCTGTCTCTTTCTGCCCCTCCCCTGCTTATATGTGCTCTCTCCCTCTCTTTCCCTCTCTCTCTCTTTCTTTTTCTCAAAATCAATAACATAAACTTTAAAAGAAAATAAAATGTCCTGGCATTCTGGTGTCTCTTGAGGTAACTAAGGTTTTAGCCTCACTTCATTCATTCGTTTGTTTCTTGGGGAAATTTTACGTTGTAAGAACAGAGAGTACATTTTAATAAAGTAGTACTCTGGAAGGTAGACTTATGTCGAATGCCTCTGTGGATTTTATTTTAAGAAATACAAAATTAAGAGCAAGAACACAGACATTTTTAGAAGAATAGTGCACAAGAAAAAACAGAGAATTCAACATGGAACACATTTTTTTTAATGACTCACAAGCTTTAAAAAGGTCACAAAAACATTCAATAAATGTGTGGTTGTTCGGGCAGGAAATTAAAGGCCTGAAAGGGTTCATCTGCAATTGGACAATACCAGTATGGCTATATTGAGCACCCTGGAGGGAGGAATGTGCCCTAACTGCTACTTGTGGATAAGCTCTCATACATGTGCAGGTGCTACCTGCACTTAGATTAGCTTCACCTAAAGGATGATGATTTGCCTGATACATTAGATTTATTCCAGCAAGAACACAGACACGGCCGTGGGTAGAATGACAGAGGCTTGGGTGGTGGAGTAATTTCAAAATTAAGGTAGAAGTTAGGCGACAGCAATTTCAGAAACTTCCAATTAGAGGTAATGCATGCATTCTTCTGTGTTTTCTGTCATCTCACTCAGTGTATTGTTGCCCAGTAAAGTTCAATAACGTTTTGCCAAGAGTGACTCAGCCTTTAGGTTCAAGGGAATTTTAATTTGAATGCAGCTTCCAAAATAGTACCCACTCTCTCAAGAAATCAAATTCCATTTTCTTGATAAAATAAAAACGTATCACTGTATTTTGAGAGAAAAGTAATACCACCATACTGAGTGGCAAAGTCTTATGATTATTAGAAGCTTAATAATAACTAACAAGGGGCATCTGTGTGGCTCAGTTAAGTGTCTGAATTCAGCTCAGGCCACGATCTCACAGTCTGTGAGTTCGAGCCCCACATAGGGCTCTGTGCTGACTGCTCAGAGCCTGGAGCCTGCTTCGGATTCTGTGTCTCCTTCTCTCTCTGCCCCTCCCCTGCTCACATTCTGTCTTTCTCTCTCTGTGTCTCTCTTTCTCTCTCTCTCTCTCTCAAAATAAATAAACGTTAAAAAAATTTACTTATAAATAACAACATTTAGGAAGGTAATTATAATTGAATTTACCAAAAAAAAATTGATCATAGAAGGACTTAATTCTGCCTTTATATATGTATTTAACTCCCTGCTTTAAGTGATCAAAAAAGCATATTTACTATCAGGTCAGTTGGAACAAAATTTCAACGGGGCATGCAGATCACTCTTAGAGTCTACTATATGTTCACTATTTTATTATTGAGAGAGCCCCTAATCCCATTTCTGTGCTGTTCTGTAGTAGAATTTTGGTCAACATTCTAATGGTAGAGATTACTGCTATTTATTTATTTAGTTATTTCTTTAAGGTGGAGCTTGTACCTTACATAGAAAAATAGAAAGCAAACTCAAATTTAAGGAATGATTTCAAAACACAGTTCAAAGAGCAACCTCTGGTATTTCCCTAACTCAAAAATGTCAACTGGCAGGTCCTTTTTGGATTACAAATCCAAGTGAGAAAGTGCTCATCAGCAACACATAGCCTCTGAATCATATGGTCACTCCCTGAGCAACCATGGGACTTCTGTGACTCACACGGCCCTTGCTACACTTCTTTATGAATCTAAACCTTTTCACCAGAAACTCAGGAGCTGACTTAGTCTACTCACTACACACTACACACTTTTCTCATCCTCCATCACACTTCCCCCCTTCTTATGTATTTATTTATTTGACTCCTCTTTAGTGAGTGATCTTTTTTCCTTACTTTAACACTCTTTAAATCATTTTTGGATAGGGGTGCCTGGGTGGCTCAGTCGGTTGAGTGTCCGACTTCGGCTCGGGTCATGATCTCACTGCTGGTGGGTTCCAACCCCACGTTGGGCTCTGTGCTGACAGCTCAGAGTCTGGAGCCCGCTTCAGATCCTGTGTCTCCCTCTCTCTCTGCTCCACCCTCCCCCTCAAAAATAAACAAACATTAAAAAATTAAGAAAAAAATCATTTTTGGATAATCAAATGCAAATACTAGACTACTAAAAAGGCTATTTTCTAAAGTGAATAAAAATTATGGGCAGAAAAATAAACAGTGCTAATTCATTTGTTTTTCGGGTGGAGAAATGGGAACCCTCTTGCACTGTTGGTTGGAATGCAAACATGTAGCTGCTCTGGAAAAGTGTGGAAGTTCCTCAAAAAATTAAAAATAGAACTACCCTACAACCCAGTAACAGCACTACTAGGATTTTACCCAAGAGATACAGGAGTGTTAATGCATAGGGGCACATGTACCCCAATGTTTATAGCAGCACTTTCCACAAGAGCCAATTTGTGGAAAGAGCCTAAATGTCCATCAACTGATGAATGGATTAAGATGATGTGGCTTATATATACAATGGAATACTACTTGGCAATGAGAAAGAATAAAATCATGCCATTTGCAACAACATGGATGGAACTGGAAGGTATTATGCTGAGTGAAATAAGTCAGTCAGAGAAAGACAGATACCATATGTTTTCACTCATGTGTGGAACTTGAGAAATTTAACAGAAGACCATGGGGGAAGGGAAGGGGAAAAAATAGTTACAGAGAGGGAGGGAGGCAAACCACAAGAGACTCTTAAATACAGAGAACAAACTGAGGGTGGATGGGGCGGGGGCAGGGGGAGGTGGGGAGAGGGAAAATGGGTGATGGGCATTGAGGAGGGCACTTGTTGGGATGAGCACTGGGTGTTGTATGGAAGCCAATTTGACAATAAATTATATTTAAAAACAATAATATTAATTTGCCTTTTCAATGGGAACTTTGAATGACATTTTGGGTTTTAAAGAGCAGAATTTATCTTATCCAGCACTTGAATGCCTCTAAGAAAACATGGAACTAGTTCTCTGTCCTTTCCAATTTTTATCTTCCCCTGACAGGTATATTCACACCATGGCCCTCTATAGTAGTTTGTTAGGGCTTCCATAGCAGACCACAGACGAAGGGGCTTAAACAACAGAAATTTATTTTCTCATAATTCTAGAAGCTAAAAAATCTAAGATCAGGGTGTCAGCAAGTTTGGTTTCTTCTGAGACCTCTCCCTTCGTCTTGCAGGTGGCCATGGTCTCTCTGTGTCCTCACATGATTGTCCCTGTTGGTGCTGTCGGTGTTCCAATCTCCTCCTTTTATAAAGACACCAGACATATTGGATTAAGACTCACCCAAAAACTCCATTTGAATTCAATGACCTTTTTAAAGGCCCTGTCTCTGAAGACAGTCAGACTCTGAAGTACTAGAGGGATAAGACTTGAACATGTGAATTTTGGGTCGTGGGGATACAATTCAACCAATAACAATGTCCAATAACGTTCTCTTATTTATTATCTTTGATGATAATTTCCTCATTTTTTTTTCATGGTAAATGTTGTTGCTGCTATATTGTTTACAATAAAGCACAAATTTTTATGATAAAATGCCATTTGGTTTGGTAATAGACATTGTGTTTAACAACTATTAGAAATGTTTCCTTTCTGTCTGCGCATTATGATTTAATTCTGCTCCTTGATGGACATCCCTTTTAATAATATAATAAAAGGAAAGCATAAACTTCAAGTCTTGAGATGTTACTTGTATTAAGCATCTATTATTTTCAAATGAACTACCTTTTCAATTTTGTAGACTATCTTCCAAGATTTTTGTTATTTTTTATAAAATATTTGTTTTGATATAAATAAAATGGAATATTTTGATATAAAAATGGAATATTTTTTATTTATATTATATAAAATGATATAAATAAAATGGAAAATAAAATGCGTTTATAGGACGCATAAAAGGGAGGTAAAGGGGCGCCTGGGTGGCGCAGTCGGTTAAGCGTCCGACTTCAGCCAGGTCACGATCTCGCGGTCCGTGAGTTCGAGCCCCGCGTCAGGCTCTGGGCTGATGGCTCGGAGCCTGGAGCCTGTTTCCGATTCTGTGTCTCCCTCTCTCTCTGCCCCTCCCCCATTCATGCTCTGTCTCTCTCTGTCCCAAAAATAAATAAAAAATGTTGAAAAAAAAAGAAAAAAGGGAGGTAAAGAAAAGAGTAGTTTCCAATCAAAGTGGGAGAAAGAGGAAGAGATAAATATAGCCAGATCTGATGAAAGGAAACGCAGTTGGTGGAGATGTCCCATTCACCTGAGGCTTGCTGGAAGATGGCAGAATGGCTTGCTTCAAGACCACGTGCCCACAGCTCTGTGTCACACAGTTGGCACTACTAACTTAGAAGCAGAGTGGTGATTTTGATCCTTCAGCAGCATAATGGCAGTGAGGTTAATTTAAAAAAAAAATCAACGACACATTAAATACTCATTTTATCTTAGGTGGTTTTCTGTTGTGTAGCCCTTTCTATAAACTATAGTCCCCTATTATCTTGCTCACACCCATAAAGCTGATATTCGTAAGTTAAAACCATGTCTAATCTGAGAAATGTGTGATTTTCTCTTTTCTGAGAAAAAAAATATGTAAGTGTCTTTGATAGCGCCTGTTTTCCAGGACATAGCCAAAAATAAATGAGTCTCTGTTTCACTGGAACTATCACTCAACAAATGTAATATGGACAGGGTGGAAGGTATTTCTAGGGGACTGTTTTTTAGCCTTGTGTCGGACATTTTTTTAATGGTATTCTAATGTCAGTGTCTAAAAGTGTATGTGGTTTTTACAAATATTGTTGCTATTGTTTTTTTTACTATGGATTACTTTGTTAGCCAATAATTGTAGAGTTAAAAAGACAAAACAAACACTAAAGCACATAAATGTACTGTAGCTTAACATGTAAGTCTATCCATCACCCTATCACTAAAATCAGAAGTTGAAATTGAGGATTCTGGGAAGCTGTAAATATCAGCTTAGAGAGCAGAAAAATATGACCCAAAACAAACAATTTGACCATTGTTGGCTGAAAAAAAATAAGTATTACAGTTTATTTCGTGTTTGTGCATTTTCAAAAACAGAGTAAACTTCATTCATATGTGCATGGATGGATGTTTTATCTCAGCAGTAGTATTTGAAATGAAACACACATAAAAACACATCACTAGATGTCTCTTCATGTAATTTTACAAATTTATTCTTAAAATTAGTCCTAATGTTTGGTAAGCTAAAATAGTCTTGGTGAGATTGATGAATAGTCACAAAGTATAGAAATGTGTACATAGGCATTTATTCTGAGAATGTGTATGTGTGTGCATGTGCAAGTGTGTGAGACATGTGATTTAACCCTCAAAATAATATATGGTATTTTGAAATTAATTGTGCAGGTGTTTTGATTACCAATAGCTCCAGTAGAGCTTTCATTTCGAATTTTATCTACATGTTATGCCACCAAAAGAAATCGCTGTCTTTCATTTTCAGATGGATATCAATTGATCCCCTAAATTTGCTAGAGTTGCCTAACTCCATTGTGCTACCAATGGATTTCTCTTAGCACCTTGACTGCACTGCCATTTATTTTAAAACTGGAAACTAAAGTGGTTTTCTGACTCCCTTCTTTTCCACTGTAATTAAGTCTGTAGTGATTTAAATGTAAAGCTCATGGCCTTAAGCAATACTGAGCAAAGTAAAATAAAACAAAATTCACAATTGCCTATTGAGCTTCCTCTTTGCCCAAAGCACTACTAGTGACTGAAAGCTATGTAAGACAAGACCTCTGTCCCTGAGGAGATTGTTTTGGGGCTAATGTCCTTGGAAATGCTCTTCCTGGAGACTGCGCAAGGACCTTTCCTCTCAGGAGATCCCAAGCTTGTAGGAGGCAGCTGGTGCAGTGATAACACTTAATGAAGGGAGTACTATTCTCTACTCTCCTATCTTGGCCTGTAAAACAGGGAAGACCATCAATTAGAAATGGAAAATGAATATTCATGGATTCTCTTAAATCTCATCCCTCTACCTGCCCACCTCTGCCAAAGAAGAGAAGTAGCTGACCTGATTCATGGGATTGGGAGAAGAAATGAGCCTAGTAGGCTTAGCCCTAGCCTGTCCATTCCTGTCAGCAGGGTATTTCTCTGCTCCAGGCATGACTTCCAGAGACGGATCTGGAGGATATCTCACTCTGTCCAGTTGTTTAGGGCCATTGCGTATGAGACGGGAATTCTGGATCAGAGTTATCTGTTCTGCAGACACAAATTCTCTCTCAGGTGAATTATCTTAAATTCTAGAGGGGGTGGGGGATAGGGTGGGGACAGGAGCATCAAATGGCAGATTGTCTCCCCACATCTGAAACAAATTCTCCAGGCTAGTCTTATCAGGATTAAAGCCAATACATTTATTTAGTTACCACATTTAATTTTAGACTTGGGTTGGCATTTTAGAGGATAAAGTTATTTGATTTTTATTGTTTTTCAATACTCATGCAACTAAGCATCCATCAACAAAAACTTAAAGCTCTTTATTTATCTACAATTCTTAACAACGTTACGTGAACATGGTAAGTTCCTATTAATAGATTGATTAAATTGATGTTGCAATCCAAAATCCAGGTTTAATTTTTTTTTTATTGAATGGGAACAATGTAATAAACATTACTTCAGTGGCCTTTGAGTTTACTTACAGACATCTGTGTAAGTGCTCCAACTTTGGTCTTACCTTGAAAATTACATAAGTATAGGACTCATAGAGTATCATTGCTACCACAGTGTCACATTAACTTTTTTGCTCAGAAGACAGCATAATTTTTAGTTGTTAATGTGTCATTAAAAACTAATCCAGAAAACCAATGTAGATTATTTGTAGATAAATAAATTAGATGGTGTTCCAAAAGAGAGACAGAGAGAGAGAAATGCCCAAAAGGACGAAGCAATGGCAGTCTTCAAGTTGAAATTCGGAAAACAGTAATTTGTAGTATTCATCTGATACCTTAACTAGATTTTGTTTTCAAAGGCACTTGGTTCAATGGCACTTAAAGGTCTTTATCAAATCACATGGTGGTGTAATAGAGAATGTTTGTTTGGAATGTGTCCTGACCTCCTTCCTTATATGTGTTCCTGCTACCATTGTGCTTCTTCCTCTGTATTCAGCTACCTCACGTTCAAGTACCTTTGGCACTTGAAAGTGCCACTTTTATGGGTATGACTCACATATGACCTCCATTCTCAAGAATTCTCTGGAAAACCAATTTAGAATTACCCATCTGTCTTCCATGGAGTTTGCTGGATTCCATGCTTTAAGGTGGTTTCCCTTCCTTCCCTCTCCCAATTCCTCAATTCTTCATTGGTTTTCTTCAGAATACTTCTGAGTATTACTTTCACATTATTCTTCATTCTTTATTATTCTTCAGTGTCTGATTTTGAGAACCTCAACCTAAGATACCAGCTATGTAAATATAATGCATATAATGTCGGAATAGCTTCTAAACAAAGCAATGTCTCATTTTTATGTAGGTTTGATACCTTAGTACTTTAAGATCCGAATTATTAAGGGTGGGTATTGATCATTTGACTGGTTTATTTCCTTTAAGATTTCCACTGACTCAGAAATGTTCTTTATGGCCTTCTACATTTTCACTCTTATTTATAAAAAGGGGCAGAGGGAGGTTTGAGATAGAAATGTCTGCCTTCTAATTAAATTGTAGCAGCTAGTGTGTCAGGAAATGATCTATATTCTTCTAACTGTGCCATTAGTTGTGGCTAGGCAACTTAGGAGGAAATAGAGTTGAATGGATAAAAACAAATGAAAATTAATGTAAACATGAATGAACATAATAGAATTTTCAGGTACAGTGCATCTTAAAAATTTTTTGAAAGTCTACTTAGGAAATGATCATCACTGGACTTTTGTATCTGGTAATGGTAGCCCAGGTAATTCAGACCAAATCTGCTACTGAAAGCAACTAGAAAAACTGGATAAAACATTTTTTTAAATATGCTAAAGAGATTAACAAAGAGCTGACAAGGCAATGAAGATTTAGAGGTCAAGATCTAGTTGGAGGATGCTTCTTCTGTAAGGACATCTGCCCATTCTGGATTAGATCAGAGCTTTAACAATCTTCTAGGGTTAAGGCAACACAAATAGGATTCCAGAACCACCAATAAGTGAAGATCCTAATAACTTCCCCAGGATTGGAATTGAGATCCTAAAGGGATAAACTCTGGAATTAAGGATATACAAAAATAAATAGGCACCAGAAGGACTAAGATCTAGGTAATAAACTCAGTCTCTGAAATTGAATTAAAGACTGCTAATGCCTCTACCTGTCTGTACAAAGCAAACATTTTTCCTTTCTGGAAAAGACATTATGATAGGTCTCAAATAAAATACACAATTTTTATATGTAACTTTTGGTAATTATTCAGAAATTACTTGACACAAAAGGAGATAAGATAATATGATTGCAAACTTATGGAGAAATAAGTAATAGAAACAGACCCATAGCATACATAAGTAATGCAGTTGTCAGATACAAATGTTACAATAAACATGCTTGGTATGTTCAAAAAATAAAACGACAGAATAAGGAATTCTAAAACAAAACCAAATATATATATAAATATAAATATATATATATGTATATATATATATGCATATATATATATACACATATACATATATATATATATATATATATATATATATAAAAGAACTACCAGAATTCTAGAATTACAAAATAACAACAATAATTAAGAATTAAATGAAAGGGTTTGATAGTTGGTTAGACACATGAAGGAAGGAATTGATGAATGGGAAGATTTAAAACTAAATACACAAAATGAAGCAGAGAGAGACAAGTGAAGAAAGGGTAGAAGATAAAAGGGATAGAAAGTCTGACATATGTGCATTGAGAATCCCAGAAGGAGGGGAGAGAGAGAACTGGAGAGAAGCAATATTCAACAAGATAATTGCAGAGCTTTCTAAAACTAATCAAAGAAAATAAGCTGTTGATTCAAGATCTAATGTTTCCATAGTAAAATTGCTTGAAATCTAAGACAAAGGACAGGTTATATTCAAAAGGTCAACAATTAGTCTGACAGTTGGCTTCTCAAAGAAAAGTTGTAAGTCAAAAGACTGGATTTATATCCTGAAAGTGCTAAAAGAAAAAAATCACTACTCAAGAACTGTATATCTTGTGAGAATATCCTTCCAAAATGAAGCTGTGTAACAAAGCCATTTCAAACAAACAAACAAACAAACAAAATTTCTGAAAAGAATCTATACCAACACACTTTCATTAATAGGGATACTTAAAGGTGTTCTGCAGACTAAAAAAAAAGACAAAGAATTAATGTCAGAGAGAAACGTGGAAATACAGGAGAGAATAAAGAGCAAGGAAAAAGGTAAATACGTGGGTAGACATCAATAAAAAATGGCAACATAAGTATATAACAATATTAACTACAATGTTTTTAAGAGACATAACCTTGAAAATAAGCTGACTCAGAGACAGAATTTCATATATAGAATGATTACTAAAGACTTCCCTTGAGATTAACACCTGTAGGAAGGTAAGGGAAGATGTATGGATTGGGAAGAGGGAGAAGTGAAGCAAGGATCTAGTCTCAACTACAGTCTTGCAAGATCCTGTGGGGAGCTTTGGATCTGGAATAGTTTGACTTGAACCAAGATAGTCAGGATTTTGTACCTTGACATTGATCAGTCATTGGATGTGGATAGCCTTAAGAAGGAGTAGAATCTTAGCTGAGGAAGCTGTCTTCAGCAGAGTCAATTCATGAAATGGTTGACATATGAAGGCTGTTTGCCAACAGGACTCCCAAATGTTGGGACAAATAAATATTCATTGAAAAAGAATCTGGACAGCATATTACAGCATCCACTCCATTATGTCACTCTGACCCACTTGTTCACTTCTGTTTTGGAGCAGTTCCAAAAGATTCTGGTGGATGTCTCTTCCTGGGACTAAACGTAAAAGAAGAAAGATAGTATCCATTACAGAGTCCCTCATCTGCAGCTAGGATGTCTGCTGGACTCAGTGGCTCATCTAGTCACATGAACTAGACCCTGATTACTGACAGCTCTGTTCCTCTCTTCGGGAACTGGAGTTTCTAAACTAGTAGAGCCCATGTATGTACGCACAAATTCCCTCAAGTGGGCCATTCCTGCTTCTAATCCTTCATTTCCAATCCCACGTATTCTTTTTTATTTTCATTTTTGAACACAGTCACGTGATGAAACTGCATGTACAGTACCAAATTGCACCTTGCATCCTGAGTTTGAGTCTCATTCTCATAAAATATTACCTCCAAACTTGTACTTTAGCTTTACCTTCAACGGGTTTAATATAGTCAGTTTTCCAGCTAGTAGCCGTTGGTCTTCTGAAAAGATGAAGTCCCATATCAGGGACAAAGCACGTGCACAACCCTGAGAATACTTCCTTAAAATGCACACCTGAAGTGCTTCTCGATTCATTCTAATCCCAGTCTAAAATATGAATATATTAAGATTATTTATCTTTTACTACAAAGTCGATGACTGGATGGGTCAACCAAAACTCTATTCATTGGAACGATGTTCTCTTACCGCTGTCTTTCAAAGCCACTCTTGGGTGGGTTTGTTTTATAGCTGCCATCCATTTTCAGCTTGCAGTCACATAGTAAGAAAATTCATCCAGGAACCAAGTTTAGGAGTTTTCTTTCTGTGCCAGGTCCTCGTAAGAAATCCCTCATAAAACGCAAGTGTGAGCTACCTCTTGTCTGAAGGTAGCCTTGGGATGTCAGCATCCTCTAGGACTGCCTCAGCTGCGTGAAGTTCCCTCACACCAGGGCAAACCCCTTTCTGGGCCAGCTCTCATCCAATACAAGCTGATGCAGGACAGTAAAGACCTAGCCAACTTGGGGCATCTCTGAAAGTTGATTTCAACTCCAGAGCTTCTATGAGGCAAATTATTCAAGTAGTAACCACACATGTAGCCTTCATTCCAAATGGTTATCTTTGCTAGAACATGACTGGAGTCACATGATTTGGAGCTTCTGAAGAACTTCTTTCAACATTTTTTACAAGGCATATCTCCTAGCAACAAATTCCCTCAAGTTTTGTTTGAGTAGGAAAGTCTTTATTGCTTTTTTTTACTGTTGAAAAATCATTTCACTGTATCCAGGATTCTGGGTTGGTGGATTTTTCTTTCAACACTTTATTTTTTTTTAATTTTTTTTAATGTTTATTTATTTTTGAGACAGAGAGAGACAGAGCATGAGCGGGGGAGGGGCAGAGCGAGAAGGAGACACAGAATCCGAAGCAGGCTCCAGGCTCTGAACTGTCAGCACAGAGCCCGACGCGGGGCTCGAACTCACGGACCATGAGATCATGACCTGAGCGGAAGTCAGACGCTTAACCAACTGAGCCACTCAGGCGCCCCTCTTTCAACACTTTAAATATTTCCTCTTGATTACATCATTTCTGAAGACAAGTTCCTATATAGGTAAGTTTCACTTTTTTCTCTCTCTTCCTTCGAGATTCTCTCTTTTCTTTGACTTTCTGAAGATATGACTAGGAATAGATTTTTGTGGGTGTGTGTTTATTCTGCTTGGTGTTCTCTGGGATCGGAATCTGTGGTTTGATAAGTAAATAATCCTTAAATGGAGGAATAAGACACTTATTCCTTTTACAACTGAAAAGAAATGAATCCTGTATTTTACTAACATTATGTCTCTGCTTCTACATGCAGACTCTCAAAATTTACATTAAAAAGTCAGTAAGACACATTTTAATTTATTATTATTATTTTTTACACTTATTTTTGAGAGACAGAGTGAGACAAAGTGAGAGTGGGGGAGGGGCAGAGCCAGAGGGAGACACAGAATCTGAAGCAGGCTCCAGGCTCTGAGCTATCAGGACAGAGCCCGACTCGGGGCTCAAACCCACAGACCGTGAGATCATGACCTGAGCCAAAGTCAGACGCTCAACCGACTGAGCCACCCAGGTGCCACAGTAAGAGACATTTTAAAGACAACTCCAGGGGCGCCTGGGTGGCTCAGTCGGTTAAAGCGTCCGACTTCAGCTCAGGTCATGATCTCGCGGTCCGTGAGTTCGAGCCCCGCGTCGGGCTCTGGGCTGATGGCTCAGAGCCTGGAGCCTGCTTCCGATTCTGTGTCTCTCTCTCTCTCTCTCTGCCTCTACCCCATTCATGCTCTGTCTCTCTCTGTTCCAAAAATAAATAAAAAACGTTAAAAAAAAAAAAGACAACTCCATAGATGTTTTATGACTTATTTTATATGCTTCCCCTTTATGCTAAGTGTTGAAATTTGTTGTTTTCTCCCTCCTTCCTTTTCCCCTTTCCCTTCTTTCCTTTTCTCCCTCTCAAAAATAAAGATGTGAATAAGACTTGGCAATGAGTTTTGCCCTCTCTATACCAGTTGCCATAATTCCTTAGTAAAGTAATCTTTACTAAAATTTATGCTACTGAGAATACTATGTGAAATATTCTCAATAACAATAAGATAAATGCTTTTACTCTAGCGAGGTCACCCACTGTAACCCTTCTAAATAGTTCACATCTGACTAAGAAAACTTAACACTGCTCTTTATGAATATAATTTAGTAGACACTACAGGAAAATAAAACTCTATTCTTAGCACAGCAGACAAGACTTCTTTCTCAGCTCTCACTTATTAGGCGATCAATTAATTTTTCTTTACACTCCAGGACACAGCATGGAAAAGACCTGATAATTTCAATCAAACCTAGAAAGCAATGAGATGATCACTTCCCACTGGGGGGTTCAAGTGTTCACAGGCCCCTGCTGTGTTTAATGTAGATCCAGTACCCCTGTTGGGAGGATGCCCTTTTTGTTTCCATATTAGCTTTTAGATCACTAATCTGTGAGGTCTCTAGTACTATGAACAAAATGGAATAGTCATCTACAAATGAAGGTCTTATATGCAAATATTCAGTTAGAAAAAATTGTGTGTGTGTGTGTTTGTGTGTGTGTGTGTGTGTGTGTGTGTGTGTGAATCCATTTTCCCTGTCATTTTGGAATTAATGACAATGGATTTCCCAAACCTTTATAAAATGATTTTCTAACTAATAGTCTGCTAACCTGACTTACTTTGAACACTTCCAGTAATCGAGGACTTTCCGCCCCAAGTTGCACATTCCATGTGGACAGATTTTATAATGTTGAATGTAGATTGTTTCATGGTAGCATTCATTCACTACCCTTGTTTTGTTTATTTTTCTCCTGGTATTTCATATGGCAGCCTTTGGGAACACGATACATGTCATATCCAACAACCATTAGCGCAAGGCATCTCTTTTTCAAGGCAAGCATCCCCAGTAACCTCAATGGTATCTCACACTACATGGCTTACTCTATCCTATCCTGTTTCCTCTGGAGGTGTGGCCCTCAGAATGAGACCCAGGAATCTGTGAGATCAGTGTATAAATTTTAGATTATCTACCCTATGTTCTGCCTCTTGTTTGTATTTGATATTTCCTCAAAGACTGAATACTCTCTTGGGTAAATAATGCCCAGGGGCAGAGAGTCAGGGAAGTGACAGCAGGGAGCTGAGATTATCTTTGATGCCTTTCTTCTCTCAAGCTACTTTATTTGAGGCCCTCATGACATACTCATAGCATGACCTTTCTCATGAGACTCTGGCTCTTTCTCATCCGTCAAAACTTCCTTTTCTGTGCCCTGTCTCGGCAGGTACTGTATCTTCTCTGTGGAAAGTGTATTGGTGTTGAGTGAATTAGGAAAGTTTAATTTCAGACTTAACTAGCAATGTTAACATCAGCCACAGAGTTGTGCACAAATCCAGCACCTTCATAAATGGCTTAAAACAGATGTTTTAACCAACCTAAGATGCAAATGTACCCAGAAAGCACTTAAAGAATGGCCGTGGAGGTAATATTCCATCCATATTTAGAAACACACAGATCTGAACTGCCTCTGTTCAGGAATGGTGTATAAAAAAGACAAATCTTTTCTAAACTAATGCTACTCAAAACGTGGTCCCTGAATAGACCTATCAGCAACATCTGAGGACCTAGTAGAAATGAAGACTTGAGGCGCCACCAGACCTACTGAATCAGAATATCTAAGGATAGGGTCCAGAATCCTCTCCCTTCCTTAGAGTTCTGGCTTCCCGTTGATATAACATCAACTGTGGCAACCCGAAAAAAGTATATGATCTCCAGCATTGGGTGTCTGTAGTGTTCAAGATTTTCAATGACCTGATTTGTTAGCCTTACCTCCAGCTTTCTCCTAAAAAATCTTTCCTAGATTACTGCTCTTGGACACATTTTTGTTTACCATTACTTGACTTGGAATGTCAGCGGTATCTATTGTCATCTGTTAGAATTATAGTCATTTTTCATAACAAAACACAAAATCCCCACCTCCTTCTTGTCACTTCCCTGACATTCTTAGAAACCACAGGTAGGGAAAACAGAACCTCTTTTTTCTATACCCTCATATCACATCATTCACAACTCTTGAATTAATTGCCATTTTTTCCATGTATAATAATTAAGCGTGCTGGAAAAGGGAGGCCGAAGCAAAAATATATATACTAACAATTAATTAGAGACTGTGGTCACAAAGAAGTAGAAGTAAAGGGAGAAGAGATGAAGTCATGGAAGAAATAAACATATTAAGTTCAAGTGGGTGAATTCTTGACATGGACACTGCTTTGTATCAAGCACAACTAATTGGTTATTCTTGAGAACCATCCTGGTGGAGTCCATATGAACAACTGCATCTCAGGACAACCTGTCCAGAGCGAAGAAGGAAGAACCAATTATATGCTGGCTCCTGTCTTCATTGGTAAAACTTTGTTCTCTGATAGGTTAACTTCCCCTCTCTTCTCAGTGTACTTGAGCTATTCTCCTTGCAGCTTAAGCCTCAGCATGGACAGGAAAGTTCTGGGATACAAGGTGAGAGAAGAGCAGTGGGACAGGGAGCAAAGCAGATGTCAGGTTGTTCATATGAGGTTGGTCTGAGCCCACTTAGAGTTGGCCAACCTAGTGGCAGCGGGGAATCAGAGGCAGACAAAGGCCCTAGAAAAGTGTGATACTCAGGGGACCTAATGTAACTCTTAATGGTGTCTGATACAAGTTATGTGTATGTGTGATTTATCTGCCGGTAGAAACTGCATGTTCCTTGAGGATAGTACTTGGCATTTTACATTTTTACAGCCACGACTATTTATCTCAAGTGCCGCAGTTTCTTCCTGAATGTACTACAGAAGTACAAGATTATCAGAGTTTTAAAATGTTTAATAATTGCATTGTAATTAATAAATACTCCTCTTTCTACCAGAAATTTACTCTCTGGAAGTTTACTGTAGGAGGCAGAATTCTTTGGTTGTATATTTTCACTGTGCATTTCAAGGACCTAAAATAGTGTTTGACACACAATGGGTATTCAATAAATATTTGTCAGATGAATGAATGTTATCAAATCCTAAAGGAGGCACGCAAGAAGAGAGACATGTGATCTTGAACATACTCATACCTCATAGGAGCCAGTAAAATTGATCATCAGAAAAGATGCACTTTGCATCTGTGACCTTGTCAGCTTCCCCTATTGTAAAATGGGAATAATAATATGATAGTGGACTTCACTTGAATACAAATTTAGAAGTTCCCAGTTTAATTATGTAGGACACTTGACCACACTGAATCCTGGTCTCCTCATATCCTTTAACTGTGAAATAAATTTAAGACTAGACTCTATTTTATGGGTTGCTATTAAAGTTAACATGTGGACTCCAAAGCAGTATTAGCCATAGACATATAGCGGGTAGACGCAAGAATAAAAGGAGTAAATAACCACAGGGAGATTTTTTTAAGAACATAGAACATGTCTGCCCATTGCCATTAGCTAGTTACATGACCACACTTAACAGCAGGGAAGACTGGGGAATATAGTTTCACTGTGTGCCCAGAAGGAAAGCAAAAACTTTTATTGAATAACTAAGTTATTTCTTCCACTAGAATTAGACAGTAGGCTTCATAATGTCTTCTTCCTATTAGTCAAGTTTGTGGGGATATATTTTTGCAGAGACATTCTCTGCATCCATGTGATTTCAATTATAAAGCTATATACTTGGAGAGAGGTGAGGGGAAATCTGTGTAGGTTTTCATTGCATCGTTGCATGTTTCAGACCATGCTCTCTTAACATGCCGGTACTTTTCAGACATGGACAAAAAAACAGGCTGCAAACAGGAGTTGTGGTGATTCTAGGATCAACTATAAAATTGTCTTATACATGAAAGACCCCATATACGCTCCAGCTATCTACATTGGGTGGTCAGTTGGGAGGTGACTGTGATGTCCTGGTACTGGGGTGACCAGTATGATTTCTCAAAAGGTGAGACAATTAATTCCTACAATACTGGCTTTGATACATCTCCAGTGAATGCTGTGATATGTATGTATAGTATTTGACTTTTTAAATATACTGTTAATAATTGTAACAAATATTCCCATTTAGCACATCAACTGGTAGTGTGACTGAGGTTTCGTGAAAAAACGGTAAATTAATTCACATTCTATTTGGTTAAAGAATATGAAGTAAAAATCCAGGAATGAAGTGAAGTTGAGCTTTTCTATCTAATTGTATCTAATAAAAGCAAATCGCAATCTCATTTTGTCTTAGATGAGATGGTTCAAAATGATTATTTTTCTGGCATCGTATTTAATGAAATCTATGTATTTATAGGTTCAAAATAATTATATTAATGCTTAATATGTTATAATTGTTTTATATTTGAAATATTTGTAAGTACTTTGAAAGGCATTTCTAAATCAATGGAATTTTATGTAGAGAAGGGATGAAAATTATCTCTTCAGCACCTTACAATAAAATGCTAATTCAGTTAATAATTAAGATTTTTGTTTGGAGGTTTAAATTCCCTCAGATAAATATCCTTCCAAAGCTTTGTAATTCTTAGATTATGAGTATGTGTAGGCCAGGTTTTAAACTGTTTACTCCTTTCCTTAAGTTATATCCCTTTCTTTTTCTACATATCTCATTCAAATTTGCCTTTGGAAATTCTACTTATTATGCAGTTCACAGAGGATGTTTATGATGTATAGCTCAGTCACACAAATATTCCTAGAGGCATTGCTCACATGAGTGCCCATTTTAAATTCTAACCACATGTGTTTTTTTGGGCACGATGTTTTCTTTAGAAGACCAGAAATAGGAAAATTCTATACAAACATTTCGATAACAGAATGTGTGTATATGAAAGGGGACATATGGGCAGACAGAGAGGGAGAGAGAGAATCCCAAGCAAGCTCCAACCTGAGCACACAGCCCGATGCTGACTCAATCCCCTGATGCTGGGATTATGACCTCAGCCGAAATCAAGAGTCAGACACTCAACTGTCTGAGCCACCCAGGTGCCTCAGAATATATTTTTAAGAACCACTCATCTTATATTTTTGGGATTTCTTTTCCTCTCCTTTTCCACAGACTCCTCCCACCATAACACTCGTCCTTCTTCCACTTCCCACCCAAATCAACTCAACTATATTAAAAAAGAAATCTATGGCTAGATTTGTCCACAGAAGGTGAGAGGCCCCTACTCCTCTCCAAAGGACAGAAACTGATTCATCTTCATTGTTTGGCAACCAAAAGTTCTATTATCTTTTATGTCAGACACACACACACACACACAGTCATGGTGACAGGGGAGGGCATCTAACATATAGAAACTTTAAGATAACGTGTAAAAGATCAAATTATTCCACCTTCAATTCCTCTTCTGTATTTAGTATTATGTTTCTACAATATTTTATGATGTTAGCTTCTATACTACCTGTTGCTTAATTAGTGCTCAGAATATGGATGTGTCATATATCTCTCTTCTAAAAGAAGCATGTAATACCGGTGTACTCAACAATTATTGAATTGGGCAGTTGTGAAAAGGAGTAACCTCTTCCATGATTGTTTCAATTTCCAAAAACCTTTGGGTTGCATTTTTTTTTTCTATTGCAAAAAAAAAATTTCTGCAAAGAACAAAACTATTTTAAGATACATATTCCTACAATATTGGCATGATAATAAGCTTATTGCAAGGCTCAATTTATACTGAGTTGTTAAAAAGTATGGAAAGACATTTCCCTCTCTTTGATAGCCATTTAAAAATATTAGAAAATGTGGACTATCTGAAACACTTCCTTCCCTATAAAAGCATTGTTGTAGGCAGCATGAGGAGAGGCATTCTTTTCAGCCTGAAATATTTTTACTTTAGAAAAAGCATCTATGTTATGAAGAAGTCATCCTTGCAGCACTGCCTCTAGCTCCCATTCCCCACAGCATCAAGTACAGATTCTGCCTATATTTCCCTATAGCTTTTTATGTGATTGCCAGGAGCAAGATAAAAATGTATCTTGCAAAGCATGTTTTATTTCAGGTGCTGGAGGGGGGAAAACTGAATGCAATCATTTTCACTACAAATATTTTCAAATAAATTTGGAATAGAAAGCATCTGACGTCTCCAAAATATGCACATACAAAAAGGATCAGATACTTAATTCCCTAGCTAGAGCTCATCACTAGAGGAAAGTAGGTTTAACTTAAAATAGATTACTTTCATTCATTTAATATTCACAAATATTTGTAAAACTATTATTAAAACCCAGACACTATGCTAGACATAGGAAACACAAAATTTAAAGACTTGGTTCTACTTTTCAAGGGGATCAAAGTATAGTGGGAAAGGGGGACATGTAAGAAAACAAATTGTAACCCAAATGACTGCAAGAGAAGAGAGAGATCCAGAGCGCAAGGAGAAAGCACAGTGGATAAGCACAGGAGCCTCCCTCAGGTCAAAGTTCTAAGGAGGAACAAATGATTATAACTTTCAGGAAGTCTCAAAGTGGCCAGGTCCATTCAGAAGTGAGGAAGGATATTGCAGGCAAATGGAACAGCAAGTGTGAAAGTAGGAGAAAGTAAAGTATATATAAACAACAACAATTAGCTCAACCTGGCTGACATTATAAAGTACGACAATGGGAGGGGGTGATGGTGGTGTGAAACGAGGCAGGAAAGGATGGACATGGCGTCAGATCATGAAGAGCATTGCATTTCAGAGGATTGATCCCATAGGTGATAAGTGGTTCTTGAAGAACTTTGACTAAAGAAATTATACCATCAGTGTGTGTGTGTGTGTGTGTGTGTGTGTGTGTGT